>NC_056737.1:1593034219-1593156719 GCF_019279795.1 Protopterus annectens
TTGCCTAACTTCTGTTTTGTGTGTCCCAGTCAGATTTTCCAAGATATCTGAGGATCGGTGCTGGACTTAACTACAAAGGTACATTCACTAGTGGCCCAAGACGCCACTATATAGTTAACACTATCAGGCGCAGTTTTCATTTTGTTATACTTTCCTAGTATCTCTGGTTGTTCCATTTCATATCAAGAGATATTTTTTGTGTTTAGTTGGCTTGTATTCTCTTATGTTTTCTCAGTATAAATTAAATAATCTGAATGTTGAATAAATGAAGATTGTCTTCTCCACTAAATAAAAAGAGAGAGTTGTATGTCCCAAAACTGTGGAAGGCTTCTGTCTCTCTCCCCCTCCAAAAAAGTGGCCTGCCTGTGTAAACTGCAAATTATAGATCAGTAGCCAACCCCCAAACAATTTAAAATAATTCACATGGCACATCTCAAAAAAACTTGTTTCCCATGTCCAACACTGTGGCCGTAACACTAGAACTGTGCTGCCGTCATGTACTGACTTCTCCATAACATATTTCATATCTCTAACCTCTTGTACTTTTCAAAGACCTTTCCATAGCCCTTCGTACCACTTTTTACCCACTATACCTTTCCAAAATTTCTGTTGGCCTCCACAAGGCCACATAGTTTAAAAATGTCTTCACTGATAGATGCCAGTCAGTTCACTGGGATAAAACTCTATCAAAAACAGCCAAGTAATAGTACTATCCCAGGGATTCTCCCATGTGTTTGTCTTTAATGGATAACTTGTGCAAAGCATTACACCCATTCCATTGAATTTAGTATGCAGATGATCCTACTCTCCCTGCCTCAGTAAAGGCAATTACTGAAGTCCAGTGAAACCATCAGAAATCTTTCATCTGTACTGAGCAGTGGTTGACCATTTTCATATTACCTTTGAATGTTAGCAGGACTAAGCAAATGCTTTTCACATGCACCCCAGCCCACAGTACCTCAGAAATAACCTTAACATTAGTCAGGCAAATATCATTTTATATTCTTATGTAGCTTTTTGTGTACCTTTAAGTTTGTGATTACTCTGTTAATGGAAGTTGAACTAGGGAGAGCAGGGGCTGAGTATGCCCTCTTAGTCTTCTGAGTGATGTAGTGATGTGCACTGGTGAGAGGCACACAAATCTTCATTCTTTGGAGGTGTAGAAAAATCTAAGATGGGCCTAGCTGGGGCTGTCAGATGAGGAAATCCTAACAGTTGTCTGTTGGAGAGGGCTTACTCACAGATCAGCTGATTTGGTGAGTTTGTATCTGATGTTTGCTATTTGTCATCACATGCAGTGTTTTGTTATTAACTTGTTTCCCACTTTGTACAATTGTAGAAACTGTTCACCTGAGCATCAAGTGGACCCTCTACCTCCCAGCAGTGATGTAAGTATTTATGGCTGTTATGTTAATATCATGCTTTTGTTTTTTAGGACTTTTTTAGAAGACACACTGGTGACTGTTCTTTACAAGGACTCTTATTCTTTTTGCAATAGCAACTCCTACCTTCGGCCTCCATTCAAGATGCACAGCAGTGGCTACACAGAAATAGGTTTTCCCATTTTTGTAGGCTTTTTTCCAATTTCTCTGGTAAGTAATTATGTGGTAAGTAATAATGATTATTTGTGTTGCACATACTTATGTTTGTGAAGATCTGTTTAGCAAGTTTGATGTCATTGATTAAAGGTTTCTTGGGTCAAAAAGCCATTTGGGATACTAACCTGTCTCTTGAAATATGCATGTGTGCTTTAAGTAATTACTGTCACAAAATTCTAGCCCGTGAAACATGACTGTAGCTTCTGAAAAAATAAAGAAAAGGAAATCAGGGGATTTTAAGCACCCCCTCCACCACACACACACACACACACACATACACACACACACACACACACACACACACACACACACACACACACACACACACACACACACACACAGTGAAAAAAGTAGCAATGTACTCAAAATAACATTCCATCTGTATTGTCCATTTTCATTTTTTCCTCACATGTGGGTCGGATCTGAGCCCTCGGATCCAACTCGGCCGTTGCAATAGCTTGTGGCAACCAAAAAGCTCTCGAGCATCCTACCCATAATGCATTTCTTCCAATCATCTCAGATCTTGTTTGCTGATAACAATAGAAGATAATAGAATAGAGAACACCTTGGATAAGGGTAAGACCATTCCTTGCTTTTGAAATAGCTAATTATCAAATTTAGGTCAACTCTCTTATCTAGGAACCAAGAAATGGACAGAGGGATGGTGGGTGGGTTGATTTAAAAATGAAAATGCACAGCACAGATGGAACATTATGGTGAGTACATAACTGTTTTATCTGATGGTGTAAATTTTCATTGTATCCTCATATATGGGACAGAGTCTCCACCTACTTTTGTCCTGGGTGGCTTTATGGAAGGATATTCTTCAGAACCATTGAACCAAAGTGGCCCTACCCCTAGAGATCAAATCCAGCCTGTAATGAGTAATGAAGGTATGAGGGGTAGCCCAGGTTGCTACTGCGTAAATGTCATCCATGAATGCTCTAGACTGAAATACTGAGTAGGTGGCTATGGCTCTAGTGGAATGAGGTTGAACAGTTTTCTGCAACTCTAACCCTTGACTCTTGTAAATAAAAGAAATGCAGTCTGTAATCCATTAGCTAGAGTCACATTGGTCACGGGAAGACCCAATCTAGTTTCTAAAAAGGAGACAAATAATTGACTTCCATTTCTTATGTGCTTCTTTCTATGAAGGCAAAAATGTAATTGTCTATGAACATCTAACAAATGTAACAAATATTCACTGGTATTGGTGAAGTTTGGGAAGAATATGGCAGATTAATAGTATTGTCTGAAACTATCTTTGGTAAGAATGAGGGATTAGTACATAAAGTGACCATGCATTTGTGGAAAACCAAGTATGTCAGTTGCAATGATAAGGTCTGAATCTCAGATATTCTTCTTGTAGGCAAGATGGCTACCAAGAAAATGTTTTCCAAGAGAGAAATTTGAGTTGACATATAGCCGCTGGTTCAAAAGAAGGCTGCATAATTTTCTGTAATACAAAATTTAAGTCCCAAGGTGGTGAAGGATCTTTGTAAGGGGGCTTGAGTAAGAGTGTTCCTCTCAAGAAGGCTTTGCATAGTTTATGTGAAGTGAGGGAGGAACCATCTAATGTGAAAATTAAAAATTGCAGCTAGCTGTACTTTTATATTAGAAAAAGCTGCCCTCTCATTAAATAGCTGTGACAAAAAATTTAGAAAATTGTGGATAGGAGCTGAAAAAGGATTTACATAATTTTGTTAAGACCAATGTACGAATCTCCTACATGTACTGGTATATGACTTTCGTGTAGACAGCTTATGGGAGGATACTAGAGTATGACACACTGGTGAAGAGAGCATAGGTTGTATGGCTATCAATGGAACTGGAGATAACAAGTTGTCAGCTTGAGACTTTGAATGTTCGGATGAGGCCATTCCTGTCGGATGTGACAGATGATCTGGACTGGATCCAGAATCCATGGTTTCTTCTGTAGGTGTGGCCAGAGAAAAGGAAAACAGATTTGGTAAGGCCAATACAGGGCACTGAGGATTACTTCTGTTTGCTTTCTAAAGAAATTTGGGGATTAATGGAGTCATGGGGGAAAGGCATACAATAGATCAGGAGGCCATTTGTGAATAAGAGAATCCCTCTGGGGCTCCCCTCTTGGGGGGAATCAGAGCAAAGTACCTGCTGCATTTGTTATTCAGAGGGAAGCAAAAAGGTCGCAGCAAGGCTGGCCCCACTTGCGGAATATGTTTCCGCCCTTTCTGACTAAAGGACCACTCATGAGGTATAATAATGAATCTGCTCAACTTGTCTGCTATCATGTTCAACTTTCTCAGAATGTGCATTGCTACCAGAAAGTGGGTGGACGAGATCGCCCACTGCCATACTCTAAGAGCCTCTCAACATAAGGGGTATGATTGGGTTCTCCCTTTCTTATTGATGTACCAGACTACTTACATGTTGTCCAATTGAATCACAATTGTCCCCAGAAGAAGAGCATTCTGAAAGGCTTGCAATGCTAGCAGCACCACTCTCATCTCTAGGATATTTATGTGCTACTTGGTCTCTTGTGTAGACCATGTGCCTTGGACTGTTTTTCCCAGAAAAGAACCCCCCACCCTATCCGGGAAGAGTCCTTGGTCACTGTGCCTTTTGGGAGAGGAGGAGCAAAGGGGCAACCTTGTATAAGATGATCTTATTGAATCTACCATAAAAGATTCTTCCTGCAAGTGTTCGTGATTCGGATCTGGGCTGATATGGGCTTATGAAGGATAGACCACTGAACTGCGAGCATCCACTGTAAGACTCTCATATGAAATCTTGCTAGTGGAACTAGTATTATCGCTGCTGCCATAGAACCTGATGAGTTTGTTTGCTCCTATTAAGTCCACTTTTTGAAAGGGGTGAAAATGTGACTTTTCATAATTTGATGTAATAGCTAACAAAGAAAACATTTGAAGAACCATGTATTTTGCTTCTAGCAGTAGATGCCTGGTCAGGGTGGTTATGGGCCAGTCGTCTAAATATGGAAATATTCAGAATCCTTGCTGTCTCAAGTGTGCTGCTGTTCACCATGAACACAACTCAGAACTGTTGAACACCAGTGCAAGACTCCACAGCAAGCAGTAAACTCCAGGAAATTTGTTAAAAATTCACCAACAGTAAGCACTATCATCGAGTAATGCAGACTTCTTCAGACCAAGTGAATAAAATACATTGTCCCCACCTACAGTATTAATACCCCTGCTAATCACATAGTAATTAACCAACTGCATACATCAATTAAACACTTTTTAAAGAAATACTTTTATACTTGTGAATAAGAATTGGGAATTGATAATGAATAATAAAGACGTTTATGAGAAATTAGGAGCAAGACCAAAAATAATGTATAAATGAGGAAGTTCATTGAAAATTTTTTTTTGATGGTATATCCAATAACTATAAAAATAGAGGAAAAGGAAAAATGTCAAAACGTGGGGCCTGTAATCAATGCTGCATGATTCTACAGGGACATGAGGTTATGATTAGGAATAGAGTTAAGGACAAAGGTTTTTATAATTGTCATACAGAAGGGGTTGTTTATGTGGGACTTTGCAAAGAATGCCCAAGTTTCTATATAGAAAAGTCAGAGATAAAATTGAAACAGCGGATATACAAACACTGCTATGACATAAGTAAGCATAAACTCACAAATGCCCTAGTCAAACATTTGGAGATATATTGTGATCATGGATTTTTGTTTTTCATCTTGGAGCAAGTGGGAAAACAGCCTAGGAGTAGTCCTTGGCCAATTATATTGGAGCAGAGGGAATTGTAGTGGGCAATTGCCCTTGAATGCTTCATCTTGGCCTGGCCTAAATGATATTGTTAGTATAAGCAACATTTTAAAAATAAAAATGAAAGAATAAGAGATAAAAGATGGAAAATAAAAAATAAAATAAGAAACAAAATATATATATATATTTGGTCATATAATTTATATATGTATATATATATATATATATATATATATATATATATATATATATATATATATATATATGTATATATGTGTGTGTGTGTATTTTAGATGAATATTTTATAGAGTGAAGTATTTCTTTAAAAAGTGTTGAACCGATGTATGCAATTGGTTAATTACTATGTGATTAGCAGGGGTATAAATATTGTAGGTAGGGACAATGTATTTTATTCACTTGGTCTGAAGAAGTCTGTATTACTTGACAAAAGCGCTTAGTGTTGGTGAACTTTTAATAAACTTCCTGGAGTTTACTGCTTGCTGTGGAGTCTTATGTTGGTGCTCAAGTGAGCTGCTACTACATTTGATGAACACTCTGGAGGCTATAGTGAGGCCAAATTGAACTGATAGTGGTTGGCATCCAGACGGAAGTGTAAATGACTTCCGGATCACCTGTCCATCTTTATGTGGTAGTATGGATCCTAAAGGTCTATCCAATCTTCCTTTTCCAAGAATGGAAGAATGGACTGAAGCATGACCATCTGGAACTTGCTTCACTGAACTGATTTGTTCAAGCTGCTGAGATCCAAAATTGGTCTTCAGTCCCCTGTCTTTTTTGGTACCAAAAAAGAATCTTGAGTAAGTACCAGATCTCCTGTGTTCTGGTGGGACTTCTTGGATGACTCTTTTGTTTAGCAACCTTTATATCTGGATGGCTGCTTCCTCCCTTTGACAGGGTGGAACATTGGGAAATCTTTTGTTTTGGAGTGGCAGATGGGAAAAGGGAATATAGTATCCTCTGCATGTTATCCTCTGCACCCACTTGTTTATGTTCAGCCAGGCTTTCAAGTACAGGGATAGTCAACCCCCAATTTCCTCCAGAGAACAATAATTGGGCCTCCATTCTGGAGCACTGGAAGGGTTTCCCAAAGAATGTATCTCTGGACCCTTGGTGATGCTGAGCTCCTTGCCACATGTCTTCCATCATTGTTTCCCCTCTGCCCCTGGAGGAACTTTCACCACATGCTTGAGGAAAAGACCATTATGATTTTTCTGAATGATGTCTTTCCACTACTCCTCTGAGTTGTTTAATATGGTCTCTGGGGGGGGGGGGGGTTGGAAAAATGAACGCCCATGGCTAAAAGGGTCTTCCCGTCTTTCTCGTACCTAGACAGCATATTTCTGACTTTTGGGTCAAATAGGGAAGTACTGTCAAATGGAGTGTTGATGAACAAAGATTTAAAGGGCTCAGCAAAGTCGCACAAGTGCATCCATGCATATCTCTTCATATAGATACCTGAACCTGCAGCTCTACTTGCCCCATCAGCTGCATGTGAAATGAGCCACATGGAAGAGTTTGCAGTAGCATGCATGGTGGCCAGCTGGGAGGTAACTGAATCTTGTATCTCTTCAGACACAGCTCCTGTGAGGGTATCTGAAAGCCCCTTGATCAGATCCCTCTGCAATCTGGTAAATTGGGAAAGATAATTCACGGACCGCAAAGCAAAGGTCACTGAAGGGAAAACACACTTCCCACATCTGTCCATCATCCTAGAATCTTTAATAGGGGGATGAATAGTAGAACTTTCTTCTGCAAGTTCTTTTTTCGTGGCTGCCATCATGACGATGGCATCTACTGGAACACCTTTTGACCAAAATGTTTTATCTTCTGGTGCTGTTATTATCTTATTTGTCCTCCAGGTGGGTAGGTTCAATGGAGTCTGAAGTTTCCCACACCCACCGAGATGTCAACTCGATGAGCTCATCGGTGGGCAGGGTCACCCAGGACACAAATGGTTGAGATCCAAAAGTCATCAGGTACACAGCCTCCTCTGATGAGGGATTTCTGGGCTTCCAGCCACCTCTCTGTTTCAAGATCTCTAGGATGTCCCTGAAGGAAACATCATCTGGAGGTGACCTTCATCGAGGTCAGTATCCTCTATAATCGACTCCTCTGTAGAGTTTAGGTGCTTCCTCTTACACTTCCTTTTCCAAGGAACCTCATATGTAGGGAGTTCCAGGGAGGCATCTGAAGAGGAGGGGATCCCTCTTGGGTAGCCTGGAGCTTCTGGATTTGCTGTCCCTCTAGAAGGTCGGATCGAGACACTGAGCGCAAGATCCGATGGGGTAGATACTGTCTGTGGAGACAAGGAAGACATCGCCCTCTCCAAAGCCTCAAAAGCTGACTGACCATGAGAAGTGAAGGATCCCTGATCTGACAGGTTGTGCCTATGGATCCGGAACCTTCAAATCTAGATGGCAGCACTCCCTAGGCTGATGCCTGGGCTGAATTGATCTGAGCCGAGGCTCCAAGACATAGGGACAGCTCCAAAAACATAGAAGTCAAAACCACCATCTCGGACCTAGCTAGGTGCTGTGACCCCAAGAGCTACCTGGCTCCAACTGACCCGAGAACCTCAGAGCAGAGTTCTGAGCTGAGGAAGGAAAGGTCCTTGGCACCAAAGCAGACAATGCCTGATGGATCAGACTTGAAGGCTCCAAAAGTTTCAGGGATGTCAGAGAGGGAATCTGAAGAAGGGATGATGAGGTTCAAAACTCCTGACCCTTAGGGGTAGGAGCCCAAGAAGGCCTTGCAAAAGTTGTGCCCAGAGGATCTTCTTGACAATCCTTTCCCCTTCATCTTCCATAAGGCTTCAAGTTGAGCATATTGACAACACTGATGGTGACTTCAGTCTCTCCAGAAAGGGAGAAGATACTCTGGATGGCACCAGATCGAAGGAAAGAGAGTACCAAGTCCTAGATAAAGTCTGAATGGGCTTGAAAGTGCTCCCCGTAGGATCCAACAACCAATCCCTCCTGTCCTTCTGAGCAGAGAGGCTCAGATCCAAAGCAGTCACATCCAATGGGGGAGTCCTTGAGGTTTTCAGCTTTGAGAGGGACTTAGGATCCGACGGTTTAGCTACCTTTGGAGAATGCTCTGATGGCAACTTTGGAGCAGAAGAAGGCCATTTTCTTCCCTTGTTTGAACTTCTAGAGGACAGGGAGGACGCGTGGCTTGACTGTTCAGATTTTGAAGTATCTGCCTTTTTTTGTTTTTGTCAGAGACAGAAATGGCTTCCCCAAAAGTGGAAGGCAACATATCCTTAAGAATGAGTTTATTTCAGTGTTCAACAAGGGCCTTGTGGTTGAATGCTTTACAAATGTCACACTCCTGTAAGTGAAGTGGACCCAAACAGTAAACACACAAAGTATGCGATTCACTTAAGGGAATCTTGTGAATCTTGTGACTGCATTTGGACCACTTTTTAAAGCAGCCAGCTTATCTGTTTTTTTCTGCCATAGTGAACTATCAAACTACGAGGAAGAAAAAAAGAGCTTTTTTTTTATTTTTAAAATGCAAAGTAAAGGTATATAAGGGGAAAAGACTACTAACAATAGTAGTAAAGATGTACTGCAGTACAGGGAAAAGGAGAGGCAATGGTCAGGAGAAAGGACTACTAACCATAGTACTCAGGAAGTACCTCAGTACAAGATGGGAAGTGTAAGTAACTAGTGAAAGAGGTAAAGGAGACATTTAGATTTGAAGTTTGAGCTTAGTCAAGAGAAGATCTGGCAACCCCCCCCCCCAAAAAAAAAATAAATAAATATCTACTTAACTGCTTGAGAACTAATGGAAGGACCACATCTTTGCAAAATGGCAAATGAGATCTGAGGCGATTGGGAGATAGATAAGTATTATGGATAGGGTAGGGTGCTTGAGAGCTTTTTGGTTGCCACAAGCTATTGCAACAACCGAGTTGGATCCGAGTGGTCAGAGATCAGATGTGAGCCCATATGAGAGGATAAAATTAAAATTGACCACATCAGCTCAAAATGCTTTTTTAGCTGCATAGTTATTTATTTATCTGACATTTGTTAACTGGAAGTGTCAGACTGAGCAAAATTCCTTTTTCAGCGGAGGCCCAGGGAGAAAAGCTCTACAATAGCACAAATAACTAATTACAAGCAAACAATAATCTACAGTCCATATAATTGATTACAATAAAGTACATAAAACAGTACAAGCTCGCTTGCAGCAGTAGTCAGACTATGCACGCTTTACAACATGAGAACAGTGAGAAGATGCAGTGATCATGATATTTTGCGACAAGCTGTGTTCAATGAGCAGTTGGTTGAAGTATTTACAAGTTACACAATAGAAAGTCAGTGTAAAACTGTTGAGAAACAATTAGCAATAGAGAGAGTTATTTACAAGTTACAAAGTATCGAGTCAGTATAGAACAGTTGAAACAGTTACAGCATCAGTAAAGTGTAGGTATGCAGTGACAGTGTTGTTTGATATTAGCTAGGATTTACAGTTACAAGTCAAGATATTAAGTAGGTATTATTTGATAGCTTTGTTAAATTCACAAGTAGTAATTATTTGCCTGATGTCAAGGAGAAGCTTGTTCCAGTTTTGGGTAGGGGAATAGCTGTATAAGTTTTTGCCAATGTTTTTTTTGAGCTTAAAGATTTCAAAGTGTTATTGGTTAGAGCTCCTGAGTGGTCTAGCTGGAGTAAAGAGAGAGAGACCACATAGGAGATGCTGGGGCAGGGAGTGGATTTGTAGAGAATAGAATGGATGATAGATAGTTGAGAGAGTTGAACTTGATGGGGGAACACAGGCCAGTTTAAAGCAGAGAGTGAAAAACAGTGATGTGAATTTGCAACTGATTAGCAACAAACCAGGCAATTTTGTTGTAGGTGCTTTCAAGTTTGGCATGTAGGGAGGTCTGTAGGTTAGGCAGGGATGTAGCAAGCAAATTCCATTTTATACTCACAAACGCTTATCGCTACCCCCTCAGACACCTATCACTTAAAAATGGACACATTTCTCATAATGCTGCCTCCCAAGAACTTAATAAATGTAAGTAACATTTTCATCTCTTTCCCCTAAAATTATTAAAGACATTGCTTTAGATTAGCAATATTGTACCTGTTATTGGAATCATTTATTTAGACAGTCTGTTTCTTCTCCAACAGCTTAGGGCAGGAGGTAGGACAAAATAAATACAACCTAATTCTGCTAGCAAGGACAGAAACCACCAAAGAGGCTGCCTACACAACAACCTTTCTTGGCCAGCTGTTGCTGCCCAGAGGGAATACTCAGGACAGGGGAAGAAACATAAGTGACTGAAAGTGATGGCTGCTTGGCTAGCAAACAAATGGAGAAAAGAAGCACACAGAAGAAAAATATATAAGTAAATGATACTTTACTGGAGGGGTTTCTGATATGCAATATATTTCTATGAATGAGAAGGTTCCTTAAATAGTTGTATAACATCTTGTTGCAAGTGTCATTACTTACACATCGATCTCATGAGTGTAAATGTGCTGTATAGCAAATATGATTTCAATACTGGAAGATGCTTGTGTGGATTAAACTTGGATTTTCCATCAACGAACAATTGACTGCTGTGTTTTCCTGTCAAGGGTACTGTTTTGGAGTTTACAATTCTATTTTGTACCTTTGCTGACTTTTGTTTGGTGTTGTAAAACAGATAACTTAATCGTTAAGTATTATTTATAGTAAGGCTTTAGGAAAGGAAAATAAAAGCAGTATATATAATGGATGCATATATATTTTATTTATATATAGGTGGTTACAATTTGAAATAATGAACACTCACATGACCAAACAGTTGGGAGCTTTTGACGGCAGCCTTTTATATGAGATCATGTTGCAAATGGGTAAGGGAGTTTGCCGTTACCCTACCTTTGCACGATTTTGGAGTTAGTATATATAATTGGAAGGGGTGTGGGAGATGTCCCCCTGCAAAAAATTAATTTTACTTTTTCATATGTTTGATAATTTTATATGTGCTTTATATTGTTCTTTGAATGTTTGCTCTTATGAACATTAATTCTTTCAAGAGATGCGCGCGCAATTGTGTGTTTGTGTGTGTGTCGAGAGTATATTTTGTAAGTATATTGTAGTATTAGAGGTTTCCAGTCATCTTAGTGTTTAAGAATTTAGTTTATTTTTTTACATTTTTTTTAATTCTTTACAAACTGTCTCCTAATTATTTTCATTCTACAGATTGGAATTTGTATATGCTGACTTACATTGAAGTTGCAGTATTCCACTGAAACTGAACAGTTTTACTCAGACATAGCTACATAGACTATTTTGTTTATCATTGTTTGCTTGTTTAGCAGAGTAGGCCACTGATCAACAACGACCAATTTTAGGCCCAGTCTGGGCTGTGTAGAAGCAAAAAATGACACAGCAGTACAAAATATATAAAGTGTTGTAAACAAAGGTTGCAGTTTATATTTTTTATTTATTTACTTTCTTGACTAGGTTGCTGGTCCAGTCCTTGTGCTGCATTTAGCCTCAACTCTTGGCCAATTAGGCACTTACAGATTTCAGCAGATAATTATAGTCATGTAACAAGTGCAACATGCAAATTTGTAGAAACTACATATAATTGACCTTAAGAAATGTATAGAAACAGCACCAAAGAAGAAACAAATCAAATCAAATGTAAATGTCACAAAACAGCCTTTTGAATGACCTGTCTTTGGTGGAACATTAAGTAAGCACTTTCGTCTAATGCAAGACTTCAGACTGAATTGAGTAATTTATAAATGACTTCAGTTAACATCATTAAACACATCCTTTCAAGCTCAAATTCAAATGCAGCTTAAAAAAGTTAAATAATTTTTTTTAAATATGTATATGTATATGTATATATATATATATATATATATATATATATATATGTGTGTGTGTGTGTGTGTGTGTGTGTGTGTGTGTGTATATATATATATATATATATATATATATATATATATATATATATATATATATATATATGTATGTATATATATATATATATATATATATATATATATATAAAATACCAACATTTAATGTTTTAACCTTTTTCTTTTTAAGTAAATGTTTAAATTTTCCTTATCATTAAGACTTGGGGGAGTACTGGCATTTAATTTAACTATCCAACTGTATTCCCTCCAGTCTAATTCATCTTCTGCTTCAAGTCTATTGTTAAATCCAACACAAGAAACTTAGGCACCCCATTACATTTTGTGGTGTTGTAGTGTTTGCCCCATTCATTACTGCTTTCACCTTTTTTGATAGCATATAAATGTTCATGCATTCACCTATATAATTCCCTAGTTGTTCTGCCAACATAATATGAAGGACATGCAGAAGAGAGAGATAGGTAAACTACAAATCTACACCTACAAGCATCTGTACACAATACTTTGATTCTTAAAGTTCTAACATGAATTTCTTCTAAATCAGTAAGTAAAATTTTACAATAACTACAAATCAAACATTTCCAAACCATTTTTTTTTCTTTGTCAAAAATTGTCTTGGAAGATATTCTTGAAATGTTTCCCTTTCTTGTTAATAAAAATAGGGACATCTCCTACCATCTTTCTAACGTCAGGAAAGCTACTCAGAATTTTCCAATTTTCTCTTACCAAATTCTTGATCTCCTTTTCATTTAATGAATATTGAACAACCATCCTTGTCTCATAATTACTATTTTTTTTTGTTTACAAGATCTTAAAGTATTTTTTGTCTATTCTTTCTACCTCTATTCTGTTTAACTTCATTAAATTTTTCTTCAATAATATCTTCGGGATAGCCTCTAACCATAAACTTTTCACACAAAGCTATACTTTCGTTAAAAAATATATCATCACAGTCTGTCAGAACGCTAATTTTTTTTAACTGTCCCTTGACAATATTATACTTAATATTCATCGAGTGCATGCTGCCATATTCGAAGTAGGTGTTATTTTGAATTTCTTTTATATATCTTCATCTTAAGTTTCTTTCCATCCTTATAAACTTCTACATCTAAAAAATGAATTCTTTTTGAGTTATAACTTGAAGTAAAACTTAGATAATTACAAGCATAATTAACTTAATTTAAAAAAACACACTAACCCATCATGATTACCTCTCCAAATCAGAAAGAGGTCATCAATAAAACAGCCATAATATAAAACATGAGCGTAATATTCACGTTTCATAATGTACTCCTTCTCCCGTGCTATCATAAATAAATTGGCATAACTAGGGGCCATGGCAGCACCCATAGCAACACCATTAATTTGTTGGTAGAAGGAGCCATTGAATTCAAAAAAAATATAAGGTAATATAACATCCAATATTTCTAAACTCTAAGAAACGTCATCTGCATTATATAACTTTGAGCTTAACAATTCCATTATAACATACTCAGTACCAGTAACATTTGGTATTACAGTGAACAAAGACTTAATGTCCATAGTAACCAAATAGATTCCAAGACCTCAATTTTCTTAATAATTTCAGTGAAGGCAAAAGTGTCACGTATATAAGTCTTACTGAGTTCAACTACCTTCTGTAATTTTTTATCAGTAAACACTGCCATAGCCTCTGTCTTGCAACCACTGCTAGACACTATGGGTCTAAGTGGTAGATGGTATAAGGCTTTGTGAATTTTTGGCAGGCCAAATATTTTGCTAATCCTGGGGTTATTTTTGGATAGAAAAACTTGCTTCTTTTGGTTCTATCCTACCATCACATAGACACCCTTCTATTAAAGAATCTATAAAACTATGCATTTTTTGATAGACTTCAAGCTTATTTTTGTATAATAATTTTCAAGCTTATTTTTTTATAATAATTTTCATCTTGTAGTATCGCATTCATAGTTTCAGTGTAAACATTCTTATCAAAGACAACCAAAGAATTACCTTTGTCAGCCTTAAGTATCAAAGTACTGTCTTCTTTTATTCTATTTAATGTAAGATGTTCATTTTTGTTCAGGTTAAACAACTTATTGACAGGTTTTTAGTACAATAGAGCATAGTAATGACATTAGAGATGGTTATAACTGTGTAGTACTGTACATTTCAGACAGTGTAATGTACAGTTTTGTAGCAACAAGAAATATTTGAGGGTTGTCATCAACCAAACTTCATAATCAGTCACTATGACTTAACCCCCATTCAAACTTAAAAGAAAAAAAAGCAGAAACTTTGTACACTGCACACACTAAAAACAATGGTCAGTGTGTCATTAAGTGTTCTACCAGTCACTAGATTATGAACAGGTATCAATCTTGGCACTGTTGTTATTGTCTGGATGGGAAGTGTAACATCAAAAATTGCAGTGTCAGTGCTTTAAACTAGTCAGCTTGGAAACACAGAAGTTGTTCCAGGCCTAGCTGACTTCACTTAGGATGAATGTTGTTGTGAGTGCCCAGCACAGGGATCAGTAGGAGAATCCCTCTTGTGATTATAGGCTAGTTACAGAACATGAGGGAGGCAGGAGGATCACAAACCTAGACATCAGATGCACTGTCTTCAAACTATATCGACAGCTGAAGCAGCCTCTCCTGCTGCCTTTTGCTGCTTGACTAGTGAAGGGCCGACCTCTCTCTGCCTAGCGCAGGAATCAGTAGTAATATCCCTAGGCACCATTTACACCCTTCTTAAGTTCATTCCTGGGGATGGCATCTTGCTGCCAGCTCCCTCTCAACTAGCTAGGGTGAAATATTTGCCTGCATTTCAGCATATTCACATTACCTCTATTCTCAAGTTAAATCGCTGGAAGCAACTCTTTATCACCCTGCACACAATGTATAATCACTTACTTGCCATGTGTGGTCTCAGTGACCATACTCCAAGTCCAGGACACTTCTCCCTTGGCCTGCCTCTCCACAAAGTTTTGTTGGGTTCAGTGGCCAGGGTAGAGGAGGCTTTACATTTTGTTTCACCAACAGAGCCTGAAACATGTGACACTCCATTGCTTAGGTGCCAGTTGATGGAACCTGTTTCTTTAGTGTAGGAGCACATCTCTAGGAATGTGGCTTGTTGCCATTGCTGTACCCTCTACTGCTCTCTGCTATTCTGTTAGCATCTTTAGTGAATACTTCCTGGTGCAGCAGAATCCTGTTAGCTTACACATCCTTTGTTTATCCCTGTGCTTAGCCAAACTCAGGTCTTGCCCCTTCTAGAGATAGGATTCTAGGGCAGTCTCCCTTTATGCCTTTTGAGGTGTAGCAACTTTGAAGATCCACAGGCCTTCATATCTGAAATGTACAAGGACAGTAACAGGGCCGTTTCCTCCCACTCTCCACACCATTGAAATCTGCAGCTCTCATCTCTACCAAAAGGGATTTCCTTGGCTTTAACTGAGATAAATTCCCTCACTGCCCCATAAATGACAGCCTGAAACACCACCTGCTTCAGCCTAAGGAAATAGCTGGATATGTCGATACTGTCAGACCCCCCCCCCCTCCACACACATACACACAGCTGTGGCTTTGAAAGTGACTCAGAATACCAGAAGCCCTCACTTCTCAAGTGTTGCTTTAACTGATCAGTTTGCTGGTAATTTTACCTATCTAAGACAGTAGTTAAGGTTGTGTTTCTGTTATTTCATGGTCATTGTGCTTGTCCAAGGAATTTTTGTCGATCATGACTTGGAGGAGGGCATCACTGAGTCCAGCACCTGGTCATTAAGCAGGTCTTCAAAGGTTATCTGCATGTCTTCTGTCCACTTCAGAAAGATCTCATTCCTCTTTAAGACATTAGCTTCATGACTGACAGGCTCACCTGTCTACCATTTAAACCTGCTGGTTCACTGGCTCTGAAGTTTGTGTTTTGGAAAACACTTTCCTTGGTAGACATCACCACTATTAAAACGGATCTTTATTTTTCAGGCCTTTGTGTGTAGGGAACCTTATCTGATCTTTCACAGGGATCATGGATCCATAAGTTTTAACCCATGTTTCCCCCTGAAACTAGTTCTAGAATTTTCTTAATCCAGTATGTTGATCTCCAACTTTTCATTTTGGAGAGATAAGTGACCCTCAAATGCTGGATGTGTGCATCAGTAGCTCAGGGTTTACTTAAAAGTGGGTGCATGAATTCAAGAAGAAAGAACAGATGTCCTGCTGTGCTTTAAGAAAGGAGGAGCTTGCAACTGTAAAGTAATACAAGTGAACCACTCAGTGGAAAATGGTGTTGTCAAAGACCATTCCACCAGAGGCATGACTTTTTCCATGGTTTTCTTAAGGCTGCAGACTTTCGAACTGCAGCTGCCTTGCTTGCCAGTTCATTCCTTCACTAATAATTATTGCCTAGTGAGTGATTCCTGGAATTACGTCTGTTTTGATGCCTTGGTGTTACAAGACCTGGTTAAATGTCCATTGCTTGGGGTTATTCTCAAAGGTTAGCACAGAAGGCACACCCCCCCATGTCCCTGTGTCATATGCAGCAGGTATGAACTTGTAGTATCAGATAAGGTATGAGAGGGCACTTTGCAGTGAGCTTATTACTATCTTGCCATGCGTGTATATTTGGATGGTCCCTCCAATCAGCAGCTGCCAACTGAGTTCCCTGTAAAACATGCAAGTGTGTGTGCATGTATGCATCAGTGCATGCGCATGTTCACCACAGACATGCATACATATTTGTAAGTGGGACCACACACACACACACACACACACACACACACACACACACACACACACACACACACACACACACATGCACACACGCACACATTACATATATATGAGATCCACTGTGTTACCTCAAAGTGTGCATTATCTAAACCAATACATTCAGCACAGATCCTGATACTTTCTCTACATATAAGTTCTACAGATATGTGTGAGAGGGCTTGAGAATTCCTGCTAAGGGGTAAACATTGAAGTAATCATTACTTGGGGACAAGTCATCCCTGAAACATTCTTTCTTATGTATTCATTCTGAGGTTTTTCCAGCTAGAAAAAGGAATAATCATTTTTTAGCTCCCTCAATGCTGGCCTTCAGCTACTCCTAGTATTTCTCCTCAGTCATTGTGTCTACCAAATGCTTCTAAACACCCTCAGGTTTGCTTTGACCATGTTCAGGGATATTGAGGCAATCAAAGCATCCTGGAGCAATGTTATATTGCTGCTGCTGAGGGAGTGTTGTTTTCCCTTTTTTCCCCTCACCTGTGCATGCCCAGTAACATCCTAAGAGTGGAGCATACCGTGGGTGTCATCTCTGAACAGCCCATCAGTTTCATAGTGAACTGTTGTCTAAGTGAAATCAAACTGCAAGAGTGTGCCTTTCCATCCTCCCCCCTGGATGGGCACACCGGTCCTGTCTGCCTGCAGTATCAGTCAGGATTGGAGTCAGGGCTTTAGCGTGCTACACCACTGGTGCAAGCAGAAGTGATCATTCTTCAAACATGTAAATAAGGATTTCTTTTTCTTCATTGCAAGTCAGCCTCACAGAAGATGAAACAACACACACACACACACACACACACACACATATATATATATATATATATATATATATATATATATATATATATATGGATCTACTTCATTTGCCCTAACTTCCGATTGACCGACACCCATTTGCCCGACCCCATTTGACCGAAAATTCATTTGACCGACAAGTATTATTGGCAAGTAAATGGGATATGCCCCCTTCCCCAATGTAGTGCGACCCTGGAGTTAGATTATATAGTTGGGGGTGGGGGGCACAGCCCCCCACAATGTGGGGTGTGGAGGGGCAAAGCTCCCCACTTACTTTTGTTTTACTAAGCATTATTAAAGCAAAACTAAACAATATAATATGCCCCCCACACCCCCCTAACTATATATTCTAACTCCAGGGTCGCACTACAGTGGGGAAGGGGGCACATCCCATTTACTTGCCAATAATATTTGTCGGTCAGATGAAGTGTCAGTCAAATGAATTTTCGGTCAAATGAAATTTCGGTCAGTTGGTGTCGGGCAAATGGGTGTCGGTCAATCGGAAGTTAGGGCAAATGAAGTAGACCCATATATATATATATATATATATATATATATATATATATATATATATATATTTCCAGTTAATACCTCACACGCAGTGAAACTAGCTAGAAAAATACACCGTACACGAAGTGCTATAAATAACAAGGAAATAAAGAACAAAATAAACAAAAAACAGGATACTTAATGTTATATATTATAGCTCCGAGTTTCCTCAGTGTCCTTCCTTCGATTAGCTCAGTGTGAAATAGCCATGTCTGAAAGAGCTAAAAACATTTATATATATATATTATTATATATATATATATATATATATATATATATATATATATATATATATATATGTATTTTTTTTAAGCCAACTACACATTCTGTAGATTAATCATCTCTAAATTAAGTAACAAACTTGGAGGCTGAAAAGTCAATTTGGCATGTGAGCCTTCCAAGGAGTTTAGTAGTGCTGAAAACTAAAAAGATTAAACAGTATACCTTTTGAGCTTTAATACATTGCTGCAAGAAAGAGTGAGTAAACAGCGATTAAGAAAAAAACTTGAGCAGGTTACAGTAAACCAGAGTACGTCTATGTGTGTGTGTGTGTGTGTGTGTGTGTGTGTGTGTGTGTGTGTGTGTGTGTGTGTGTGTGTGTGTGTGTGTGTGTGTGTGTGTATGTGTGTGTGAGTGCTCACAAACACATTTATAGCAATTGCCATAGTCTGTTATTGGTCATCTATCGTTCAGTCAGTCTAATAATTCTTTCCACAACTATAGAACAGAGAAAGAACATACTAGTTGTAGGTGACTTCAACTTTATTTATTTTATTTTATTTTATTTAACATTTGTTGACCGGGAATGTCCGACTAGGTTCCACAGAGCCTGTTTTCAGTGGAGGCCCGGGGAGAAATGCTCCAGATGCATGTCTTTGGAACTTAAATGTTTTTAGCTGTTTCAGACATGACCTAAACAATTTATAAGTGAACTCAGTCTTTACCAGTTAGTCGTAGAGCTGACCAGGCCAAACATAACTTTCAGTAATCACATACTACTCCACCTTCTTATTACAAACCAACCTGTAAAAGTTAATTATTTTTAGATTTGCCCTCCTAACGTTAGCTGCCATTCCACCATCATTTTCCCATGGTTACTGAAAAAGCTTAAACTTTCCTTCATCCTTTGCTACATCCGCAGTTTTGCTCCTCTGATAATATACAGAATCTTCATAATGCTTTATATTCCATTATCAGGACTGAACTTTAACAAAGAATACTTATGGTAGACATTAAATAAACACTTCACAAGAAGAAAATTGCAATCAAAGGCAAATCTACCACGTAGCAACGTTAACAATTAAGGGGTTTCATTCTTTAAAATAGTAAAATAGAACACCAGAAACTAAGAGCCACTTCCTTAAATAAATATTTAACTGCCATGTGACATATAATCTCCAATCAAAAATCATTGTTTTAGTAATTTAAAGAACCTACCCATATTTAGTTACCCTTGAAACATTATAACTTTGAAAAAAATTAAGATCAGATTTTGCTGTGGAGAGTTTTTCAAATTACTAATAGATACATGATTATTAATTCCAAGATGTTAGCATTTAACCAATAGTTGCCAGTAAAGCTCTCTGCATTCTGGTTTAATTTTCCAGCAAGCTCCCCTCTTAAAAATAGCCACCTTTTCTAAAATATAAAATAGAAACTTTTTAAAATTCACACAATTCTTTGAATGCCTGTATAAGGCATTGTACAAAAGTCCTTCCTTTTAAAAGCATTACCATACTCATAAATTCTCATTTTTAAGACACAAGGACAGCCATGCTGGTGCAGTGGTTAGCGTTGCCACCTCACAGCAAGAGGTTCTCTGGTTCGATTCTCGGCTGGGGTGCCTTCTGTGCGGAGTCTGCATGTCCTCCCTGTGGTCGCGTGGGTTTCCCCGGGTGCTCTGGTTTCCTCCCACATCCCAAAGACATGCAGCAGGTGGATTGGACATTCTAAATTGGCCCTAGGTGTGAGTGTGTGTGTGCCTTCTATGGAAGGTTGGGCGCCGGGCTGGCAACTCGACACTGTAAAATTCCACCGCCAATCATGAGCGGACAGATGATCCGCTGTGGACACCCCTAACTGGGAAAAGCCGAAAGAAGAAGAAGAAGAAGAATGCCATACAGGATAAACAAGTAAGTGTGTAAGGAAATCCTTGGAATTGCACTTAAATCTCTTTTTGATGCAAATTATATTGGGATAGGAGGAAATAGTTATAGTTATAGAATCATAGATAAATCTACATTGTGGACATGCCCCAGACTCCCTTCCCTCTTGGACCTGAGCTATTAAAGAAACTATAATAAATATATATATAATATATATATATATATATATATATATATAATATATATATATATATATATATATATATATATACACAAAGAAAGGCGCATCAGCTAATTTGCCTTATACAAAGAAAGGAGCATCAGCTAATTTGCCCTGCAAGTCACTAGCACCAAATACTGCTCATCATATATATTTTTTGTCATGGAGTTCTTAACATCGGGAGACAATTTGCAGTAGGGAATAACCATAGTTTTAGTACAAGTAATAGGTCTTTGGCCCATAGTTTCTTACCTGACTCCTTATTGATATGTTGGTACTTGAAACATCAGGTGGTGACCCAATGAGAAAAAAAGACTGAAAATCCAGGAGGAATGAATTTCAAACTTCACTCTTCTCCCTTAAACATCTTTGCATGGGCATGCCCTCCTGCATCTCCCCAATATTGGGGCAAGCTTCCTACACCCCCTGAACTTGTATATATCATATACAAGTTAGCCATAACTCAGACAGCAGGGAATATTCTGGGAAATGTACATCTTGAACTTAATAATATATGTAAGTCCATTTTTTTGGTCATTCAGTCTCTGTGATTTGGGACTTATTCTAGTGGGTCCCAACATTTCAATTGGTTACATTCTAACCCAGTTAAAACTGGTTGGAATCTACTTCTCCACTAATAGTAGTCTTTGAGACTATTGTGCTGAACAGAGCTCTCAGGTATCCCTGTCCAAAATAATTACTATATAAACTCCAGTTCTAATACAAAGTGTCATTCCCAGTGACCAAACGAGAAAGTCTTACCTAGTTGCCCTGTGTCACCAATATTTCCCTTTTGCTGGGGGGGGGGGGGGGTACTTTGAAAATGTAGGGAACTACTGGATAAGAAAGCATTCTGATAAATGTTAAACTGGTATCTCTGATTAGACCAGTCTTTCAGGAGACATACATCCAAGTAGTTATGCCCTTGTTTAAGAGTGAGTATTAATTTAAAAAAAGTAAAGAGTCATTTAAGCAATTGAAAAATTCATGCAAAGATGTTTCATTGCCATTCCATAAAAGAATATCATCTATGTATGTAAGATATAATTTGATACTAGACCAGACATTACTATCAAAAACAAATTTGGTCTCCCAGTATCACAGCACAATATTAGCAAAAAGTGAGGTCAAGACCGCTCCTCTCCTAACTCTAGGTAGTTGTTTAAGGTGTTCACCCGCAAAAAAATATAAGCTTGTTTTTCATGACAGCCTCCGTAACGTCTATAAGCAACAACATTTAAAGATAGGTCAAAATGGGGCCTGTCATTTGGACTTCTTGAAACCAGTCAAGCCCCATGTTCTGTGGGATAACTGTAAACAAATCTTTCATGTCAGTAATAACAAAAGTTAAATTGTCATTGTGTTTACGTAATATTAAGCAGTGCAAAAACACCAGGAATCTTTTAACACACGTTTTTTATCACCAGTGAAACCTTTTATTTTTTTTTTGTCCACAAATTTAGCTAGGAGTTCAGTTTTGGACCCTGCAGAAGAAACAATGGGTTGCAAAGGTGGACTGTGGTCTTTTAGAGTTTTTGATATACCAAAAATAGCTGATATGAGAAGTTATTTTTACTTTCAGATGGGGTGTGGGGGGTGTAAAATTGCATTCCATTCCTAACATAAGTAGTATTAATCTCAGTTCTAGAGACAGACATATAGAAAGATCCGTCATTCAGAAAATTCATTGGTTTACTAGAGTTGTCAGATGTGTTAATAATATTTATTTATTTTTATTTATTTTACATTTGTTAAACAGGGGTGTCTGACTGGGCCGAAAAGGACCTTTTACAGCAGTGGCCCAGGGAGAAAAGCTCCACAAAGAAAAATTACAGACACATTTAGTTATTTAGACATGATCAGTATACACACAAATTACAAGAGACATGTTTTTACAGTGGTATGTGACACATAAACAGTTACAATGGAGAGACCAAACAAAAAACTATTAATTTTAAAAATAAAAGTAATTAATAGATTTATGGTGTACAGCTGAAATTTGGAACATAGGCAGAATACATACATAGTACACAGGTACAGTACATACATTGTAGATTAGCCAGTGTTTGTAAGACTGAAAACTATTATCAAGTACAACGATTTAGTATGTATATGTTATCCGCTTTCACTAGCCTGGGGAGCAATCATGACACTGCCAACTTTGCTTGAGATGCTGCCTGATGAGGTCTTTAAAGGAGGCTTTGGATGATGTGTTTTGAATGCTAGTAAGGATAGAGTTCCATTTTTTAGCCACATAACTACTATATAGTGCATCTCTAAAGCTATTGTAGCTGTTGGTGACTTCTAGTAGTAGTTTGCTTGATGATCTAAGAGGCCTTTTGGCTGAGTGAGGTTGTACTAGGTTTTTGAGGGCAGGACACTTATTGGGGAGGTAATAGATAGAATGACAGAGGCAGAGCTGATTGTAGGTTAGGAGGTTGGGCAGTTCAAGCCAGTGGAGCTGTCTCAAAGCAGTACAGTGATGAGTTCTATATGAGCAATTTGCAGCAAAGCAGGCAATTCTGTTATAGCAGGCTTCCATTTTGCTTAGTTCAGTTTTGTTGAGATTAGTCAGAATGGGAGATGCATAGTGTAGGGTGGATAGAAGTTGGGACTGAGCAATGGCTGATCTTGTGTTGTTGGTAAGAAATGGTTTGATACGGTAGAGTGACCCCAGTTTGGCATGTACTTTTTTAATAGTTAAGTTGAGATGACTATCAAATTTTAGGTGGGAGTCTATGGTTATTCCCAATAGCTTAGTCTGTGCCACTGGTGCAATTGGAGTAGCAGTTGTGGAGTAGATAGTGAATTGATTGTTAGTGTTTTTGTTAGAACTGGTTAAATCATAAGCTGAGTTTTCTTTGGATTGAGGTTAAGTTGGGCTTTGGTAAGGTAGTTTTCAATGTCAGAGAATGCTAGCTGAGTTGTTTGCAGGAGGGTGGGAATATTTTGTGCAGCACAGATTAAGGTAGTGTCATCTGCATACTGAATGATAGATGCATGCTGTGTGGAGGTATGGAGGTCATTTGTGAAGACTGTGAATAGTAGTGGTCCTAAGACAGAACATTGTGGGACTCCTATAGTTATGGGCAACTGAGGAGAGAGAGAATTTCCCCATTTCACAGCTTGGTACCTGTCAGTTAAGTAGCTTTGGACCCAGGTAAGAGTGGAATTTGATAGGTGATATTGGTTTAGTTTGTTTAGCAGGATTTGGTGTGAGACTGTGCCAAATGCTTTGGACATATCCAAAAAAAGAGTTGACACCTGTACGTGTTCATTTTTGAGACAGTTTACTGTGTCTGTGAAGCAGAGGAGGGCTGTAGTGGTACTATGGGCAGGTCTGAAACCATGCTGAGTAGGTGACAGGATGTTGCTGTGTAGGAGATAGTTTAGCATCTGGGTATGGATGCATTTTTCTAGGATTTTGGCCGGGGGGAGAGTAAAGCAATGGGTCTGTAGTTATTAAGTTCAGTGGAGGTCCTATCTTTATCTATAGGTGTAACACAGGATATTTTCCAGAGTTTGGGCACATAGTTTTCAACAACTGATCTGTTTATGAGAGTGGATACTGGGATAGCAATAGCATCTGCTGTGAGTTTCAAGAAATAGCTGGGGAGTAGGTCATCTGCTGTTGATGAGGTTTTTAGTTTGGAGAGCATGCTTTTGATTGAAGTGGTGGAAACTGTTTTGAGGGTAAAGCTTGTATTAGTGTTATTTGTGTTTGGGGATAGTGAGGAAGGAACTGTCCTGTGATACTAAGGATAGAATTAAGTTCACAAAGTGGGAGATGAATTCTGTTTCAATGGGAACTTTAGTGTCAGGGGTGGTTGGTTTGGGGGTAGCCTTTTGTGTGGATTTTAGTAGCTGGTTTACATTTTTCCAAAATTTTTGGGGGTTGTGTTGGTATTTAGTTTGTAATGTTGTGTAGTAGGATTTTTTGTCCAGCCTAATGCATTTTTTGCATGGTTGCGCAGTTCTTGGTACTTAGTTAGGCTTTGTGTTTCTTTGTTTTTTTGATAGTAAAGCCAGGCAGTGTCTCTGGACTTGAGGATTTGTTTGGTTTCTTTACTGAGCCAGGGGTTTGTAGAGGTTCTAACCTTGATTTTGTTTGTTTTTCTAGTGTTTATATAGTTAGTAGTTTTGCATATGCTTGTTCTACTACGTATAAAGTATATTATGTTGTGGTCACTTAAGGTGTCTGGGAGACTGCCTGTGTGAAGGTACAATGTGGGGTTGTTAGTTAGGACCCAGTCAAGGATGGATTCCCTTTTAGATTTTTTATCACATCTAGTTGGAATTTGGACTAGCTGCTGGTAGCCATGGATATTTATTTATTATTTTATTTTTATTTCACATTTGTTGACCGGGCTAATCTAACTGGATATATGTCCATTTTCAGTAGAGGCCTGAGGAGAAAAGCTCCAAGCATCTGCAGAGAGTAAATAATACAATATATAGTAATAGTCAAGTGGAATTACAGTACATTAGCTACATAGTGCATTATCTAGATAGGTAGAAAAAAAATGATTACAGAGTAGGTTAGTAGCTTTAAGCTAAGATTAAATACAGTAAACCAAAAACAGGTTTTTTTTTTTTTTGAAATAGAGATAGGTGAGATAAGACAGAAGAGTAGAAAAGTATAGAGAGAGCAGGAGGTGAAAGAGATATCAGTCTGGGTTGGAGCAGGGACATAGCCAGTGAGTTGTAAGATATTCTTTCAGATGCTTTTTAAACAGAATAGTGGAAGCAAGGGAGGAAAGTTCAGTAGGAAGCTGGTTCCAGATTTTCCCTACTGTGTTGGTGAAAAGTGAATCTCCTGCTTTGTTATTTGATTTAATAGAGGAAGCTAGAAGCTTATTCGATGAGCGTAGCATAGCAAGATTTTTGTAGGGTGAAATCAGGTTAGTGAGGATAGGGGTATTTTTTGGGTGGTAAAGGATTTTTTGGGTGATAACAATTTGTTGATAAAGTAGTTGGTTCTGCAGTTCTAGCCATCCCAGTTGTTTTAGGTTAAGACAGTGGTGAGTTCTAAAGGTGGTGCCAGTGGCAAATCTGGCTATGTTATTGTAACTGGTGGAAAGTTTGGTGAGATTGTTTTTTGATAGATTGGTATATATTGCTGAAGCATAGAACAGGGTAGACATAAGGTGGGTCTGGGCAATAGTTATTCTGGCTGAAGGGGAAGGAAAAGGTTTGATTCTGTAAAGAGTGCCTAGTTTTTTGTTGATTGTCTTTATAGTTGAGTTAATGTGATCATCAAAAGTAAGGTTATTATCTATTATTACTCCTAGAAGACGGGTCGAAGTGTCTGGGGCTATGTTGGTAGCATTGTTGGAGGTTAATGTGAAGTGCAGTTGAGGTGATTTATGAGTTGGAGCAAAGAGTAATAACTTTGTTTTTTGGGGGTTCAGGAGGAGGCAGTGTTGCATAAACCAATTTTCAACACTGTTAAATACTGTTTGGGTGAGAGACTGCAGAGAGGTTATGGACTTAGCTGAGCAAATTAAAGTGGAGTCATCTGCATATTGTATGCAGGTGGCTTGAGGAATATTGGTATGTAGGCCATTGATAAACAATGAGAAAAGTAGAGGCCCTAAAATAGAGCCTTGGGGTACTCCAGTGTTCACAGGAAGGGATTTTGAAAGATTATTATCCCACAATACTGCTTGTTGTCTGTTTTCCAGATAGGATTTAAACCAATTTAATGCATGCGGGTCAAGAGATTGGGCTTTTAGAATGTCTATAAGGATAGTATGGTTGACCATATCAAAGGCTTTTGAAAGGTCAATAAATAATGCAGAGGAAAAAGTGTTATTGTTATGGTTTTTGTTTATGGAGTCAGAAAAGGACAGAAGGGCAGTTGTTGTGCTGTGGAAAGGCCTGAAGCCATGTTGGCAGTTGGCAAGTAGATTATTTTGGAGAAGGTGGGTAAGTAGTTGTTTGTGTATGCACTTTTCCATTATCTTAGCAATTGGAGACAGTAAGGCGATAGGCCGAAAGTTAGAGAGTTTAGTAGATGACCCACCCTTATGTAGAGGGATGATGTGGGATACTTTCCAAATGGAGGGGATTTTGCTTTCTAAAATTGTTCTATTTATAAGGATGGAGATAGGATATGCAATAGCTTTTGCTGCTATTTGCAGGTATTCAGCTGGAAGACAGTCAGCAGAAGGGGTGCATGGTTTTAGTTTTTGAAGGAATTTGCAAATGAGTGATGTAGGTATCGGTTGTATTTGAAAGGTAGGAGATGGAGTCTTTGTGGTATTTAATGGGGATGTGGTAATAGGTGGTAAAGTATTGGCTAGGGTTTGAATGGCTTCAGTGAAGTAGTTATTAAAGGCATCAGGAATTTGGTTGGAGTTATTTTGGTTGAAACCTGTTGGGGCAGGAGTTTTAGAGTGGCCTGGCTGAAGAAGTTTGTTAATGCCAGACCAGAATTTTTGTGGTTTTTGCTGGTGAGTTTGTTGGAGGTGAAGGTAATAGTGTTTTTTGTCTTTGAGAATATCTTTCTTGGCTGCATTTCTTACCTGTTTATAGTAAAGGTGATCTGATGGACATTTGGAGTTTCTCCATTTGGCCCAAATTTTATTTCTGAATAGGATTTTTTGCCTAGTTTCTTTAGTGAGCCAGGGGGCAATTTTGGTCCTTATTCGGGAAGAACGATAGGGGGCATGGTAATCTAGGATCTGAAGGAATCTCGTGTTAAAGTAGGTCACTGCATCATCAAGTGAAAGATGAGAAATAGGTGACCAGTCACATGATTTCAGTTCATTTTGGAAGCTCTCTTGGTTAAAAAATCTTTTGGAATGTGAGGTTTTAAAATTATTAGTAGTAGGGCTATGGATTCTTTGTTTAATAATATAGGTTAGCATGTGGTCACTAATATCGTCAGGAAGGGTACCTGGTTTATAAGTATCATGGTGGCTGTTTATAAGTATCCAGTCTAGAGTGGTTTCCTTGCTGCTTGGCTTATGGATTCTAGTAGGAGTGGTTATGATTTGTGAGAATCCATAAAGATTTATATGATTGGGAGGATTAAGGGAACTGCAGGTAGCCCAGTCTATATTAAAATCACTTAATACAATGGTTTCCTGAGGTAGGTGGGTAGAGAGGTAACTAAGTAAGTTTTCAAGAGTGTTGATATTGTTTCCAGGAGGGAGATATGTGCAGATTAGATAGATAGATTTGGAGTTGTTTATTTGAAGTTTGGCACTGAGAGTTTCTGAATTGGTATCTTATGGTAGGAGCACATTGAAAGAAGAAACTTGGAGTTCAGATTTATATAGAATGGCTACACCTCCACCTTTTTTGGTTTTACAGTCAAGTCTCAAGATATTATATCCAGGAGGGGTAATCTCTTGGTCCAAAGTTGAGGGCTTTAGCCATGTTTCTGTAATACAGAGAATATCAAATGAGTGCACATCTAAGAGTGCATGTAGGTGGGTAATTTTATTGTTAATGCTACGGATGTTAAGGTGAGCTATTAGGAGGGAGTTTAGAGGGTCTATTTAAAGTAGTGATCAGAGGAGTTGTTTGGTTGTGTAGGTTATTGTGAATGTCAGTATTGGGGCCTGGGTTAGGATGAATATCACCATCTAATAGGGGGTGTTGGTGAGGATATTGTATAAACTTGAGGAATTTGTAGAAATTGTTTGGGCATTTTTTTATATGGAAGTAAGTAACATGGGAAGCTCTATGGTATTTAGGTAATATATAGATAGAAGAGGAGGTAATGTTACTGTGGTTGTGGTTGTTTATGGGGAAAATTGGTAGAGTTTGCTGGTAGTGATGGTGGTGTTCAGGAAGAGAGGAGTATTCAAACAAGGTTAATGTGTATGGTATTGTGAGAGAAGTAAGATTTGAAGTTAAAAGTAGTAGGTTAGTGAACATAGATCTTTGTGTTAGGGCCATAAGGGTATGAGGTTAAGGAGTTTGGGTATATTTACAAAAGGAGTATAGTAAGTAAATTACAGGTGGGGGAAAGGAGGGAGTGCTTAAAGAGGAAGAGTAGGTAGAGGGAGGAGGTGTACAGTTAAGTAAAATAAAATAGTTTGTAAGAAAGAAGTTGAATACAATATTTGTGAGATTAAGGTGGCTGTAAGAGAGAAGCTGTAGAATATAAGCAAATTAGGAAGGGGTGGGGAGAGATGAGGGAGTATTCCAGGAATAGCAATTATCTAATTAGGAACTTTGAGTAAAAGGGGTAGGGCTATTAAGTGGAAGTTGTGTGTGATAGGATAAAATCAATAAAGGGGTGGGGTTACAGGAAGTATATAGCTAGGACCACTGGGGGTGGGTGGGAATTGGGGGTAGGGTAGGGGAGCGGAGTGAGCCCGCAGGGCGAATGGAGCAGGTTCAGACAGGCAACCAAGAAAGTCAGGGAAGAGAGAGAAACAATCAGCAAACCACTAATTACTTTGTGCCTTAGTTGGGAAGGACAGGCAGAGAAAGGAGAAAAGAATGTCAAGAAAGTAAGTGGTTGCAGAGAGCAAGGCTAGTGGAAAGAAGAAGGTAAGTGGAAAGATAGGGCAGGAGGGAAATACTCAATCCTGAGACAGAGCTCTTATTTCAAAGGAACAAAAAAAAATAAGTAGGGAAGGATAGATGTACAAGGGGCTATCCTAGTTTAGGCTGCCATCTAGTGGTCATATATTGTAATGCAACAGACACAAGGGAGCAGGGATAAAAGGTAAAGGGTGTACGAGTGCCACTGTAGATAAATTACAGGAGACAGCACAAGAGTGAGAAAAAAAAAACATACGTATAGATATTTAGGGAATAGAGAAGGGAGTATGGCTGCTGGATATCCTGGCTAGGTAGCGTGTCATACAAGCACTAGATATTAAGCAGGTGTTGAAAATAACTACTCTTTTGGTTAACACATACTTCCTTGCCTCCTAGAGAACTGGGTTCTTAAGCTGGACGGCAAGTCTTTTTTCTAAAGAGAAGTTGGTTTGGTCTGTTTGCAGTGGGTCCTTTCACCGGGTAGGTAGATTCTTAGGGTTTAGATTACTTGGTGGTTCTGATATACAGGTGAACCAATGTAGGTTGAAGACTCCCAGAATAAGGGTTTCTTGTGAGTATGTGGAAGAACACCAGGATAAGAAGTCTTCAAGGCTAGCAGGTGTATTACCAGGTGGAATATAGATCATGATTGTGGTGATGACCTTTTTAGGGTGAAGTTGAAGTTGTGAGATAAGTATGTCCCAGTTATTGGGGGAGGGGTAGGAGTTTGGTAATTGATGGACAGTTAAGTTGGACTTGTACAGTAAGGCAGTTCCATCCCCTTTACAAAGTGGTCTATCTTGTCTAATGATATTGTAGCCGGTAGGGAGAGCGTCTGAGTTAGCTATGTTTTTATTTAGCCAGGTTTCTTTTAAAGCAACTATGTCCGGGGAGTAGTATGCTATTGTGGCCTGGAGTTCAGGTATTTTATTTCTGATACTTCTAATATTAATATTTAGCATTAAAAGAGGGTTGGTTTTGCTGCTGTTGTTGATTTGCCCAGGGATGAAGAAAGTGGAGGTGATATGTTCTAACATTTGTGTTGGAGCAGTTTGTGTTGGACAGGATGGATTTGGGCCTGGGTTGGGGTGGATATCCCCACTTATGGTGAGCCTGGAGTTAAAATGGTGATACAGATGTTGGAGTTTGGTGAGGAGTGTGAGAAAGTATTGTGTTTTTTTGGAGTAGGAATAAGAGCATATGTGTTTAGCTCTGAATTGGTCCGTTATGTAGTTCTTGAATAATTGTGGGCAGATATTATTATAATGCGTGGTGTCTGTATATGAGGTGCATAATGTAGTGTTGTGCTACTAAGTTTAGGGATATTGCTAGAGTGGTAACTTGTGGTGTTGTAAAGAATTATGAGAAGACAGACTAGACTTAGTTGTGTGATAGTCATGGTTATAAAGTTTAAGTTGGTTCTAGGTGGGGGGGTCTGAATAGGAATTATCGGGTTGCACTATATGTGGATGGGGAAGTAGTGTAGGTGATGTAAAAATGCCTAGTGGGAATGAGAGTGATTGGGAGTATTTTGTGTGGAGCAAGTTGGTGTGGTATAATGTGATATGACTTGAGGAGCTGTGATTGGTGGAGGTGATGTGAGGGTGAGCTGTGGGTGTGGTTGTGATTACTATAAATGTAGAGGTAGTGGGGGCGGGAGGGAATAGGGGACAGGGCAGGGGAGCAGAGACAGCCCGAGAGTTAACGAAGGCGAATGGAGCGGGGCAGAGCCCACCAAGACAAGAGAAAAAAAACTAAGTATTACTTTACAAATTTGAACACTTTAAACAAATTCTTGAGGTCTAATAACCACCCTTTCCCTTTGTTAAGCTTCACAATCATGAAATTCCTGCAATAATTTTTTCATTGTGTGGAAGATTAAACAATGTTTTTGGTTTGTTAGTCAACAAAAGGCAGTAGTTTTGCATAGTTTTTCAAACACAGAAGTAGGTGCAGCTAATGGGGCGTTACTAGTACTATGCCTTTACAACTCGGGTGTTTCTTTGTTTTAGATCTTCTGGTCCCAGAAATGTTTGCTACACTCATTACTGATGAAGTTAGTGGATTTGGCTTTTTTTACCGAAAAGTAAAATGACTCTGTGAAGCATCACATTTAGCAAAGATGACATGACCCTAATGATCAACAAACACAGTGCCTTACTGGCATATGGGTTGTTGTGCCCTGCTATTCTCCCTCTGGCAATCTATCAAAGCGCATTACAGACCAGGACTGCCCTTCAAACCCACATTTAGTTGTCTAGTGCCACAGTAAGAGAATAATGTCTTCGAAGATTGCTCTTCTCTGTTTTACTTCAGCTACTGAGCTCAGATAAGAAACCCTTTTGGATTTTTATTCCTCTCTCTCTCTGCATTTTTCTGTATGTGCTTGAAATGTGTATTCTGGTGGTTTGCTTGTTTTTTCTTACTGGAAAATTGTATGCACTTTGAGTTTTATTTCTGTTTCAATGTAAGATTATACTATTTATTTGAAGCTGATTCTGATTTTCTGTTGGAATTTTAACCATTTTGATGTGTTTTGTGGCCTTTAGTGAATGTTTAATTCACTTTCTGTACCAAGGCCATTTTAGTGCAGTTCCTCTCATTGCTTTTTGTTGTCAGAACTGCGAGTAGTTCATGACTGTTATTTCTGTTCATTTAAAACTTTGTTTTGAAAGTTTTGACAGGAAAACTTACTGTTTTTGTGGGTTTTTTCTTTGAAGCTACAATTATTTCAGATAATTAAGTAGATTTGCAGCATTTTAATTTTTTTTTTTCGTTTAAATCCTGATTTTGACACTATTTTATTTGTTAAAAATTGCTGACATGAATTTAGTTTATATTTAATTCCTTGTCTATGACTACTTTAGGCTATTACTATCCAAGTAGGACTGAAACTAGCCTTTATTTATTAAAACTGGAGGTCTTTGTGATATGTGTTTTGTGCTGGACTACTGAATTTACTGTTTTTTTTCTCTGCCGTATTTGATATAGTATCCATGTAGAGTAGACTTCAGATCAGGAGAATAGTGGGATCTGTCCATTTTGTACTGGGTTGACCAGGCAACCAATATTTGTTATTAATCTGGCTAGTTTCTGTGCCCTTGTGCACCTAAAACACATAAATAAATAAAAAAATATGCCTTACCCTACAGCTTGTCACTCTGCAGTTTCCTCATTCTTGGGCAGGCTGTCTGACCAATTGCTTTCTCTTACATCCAGGTTCCCTTGTGTGGTGCTAGTCGTGCAGTTGTGCACGACATGAGGGTGAGACACATCCTCCGGACTGTGCTTCAGGTATGGATGAACCAAACCTTTTAGGTCAGTGGATGTCAAGGATGCAGAATCCATTGCCAGTGTTGATACGTCTCCCTGGGTATTTACACACTGACTAGACCAGTGCATGCTATGATGAGACAGAAGACCTCGCTTGTGGTAGGGCAGCAGTCTGACTGTTTTTCCACCTGAGGTGATGACTATGGCTAGATCCATTGTTCAGTCAGTGGATTATGAGGTGCATACCTGAGTTATGAGTAATTCTTGTACTTCTACCTCTGGTCAGTCAACTAAGGATACTGATTTTGAAGGGATCCTGTGCCTTAACGTTTCGTACCTGTCATGCTCGGATCAGTCATTTTCCTCTGATGACAGACAGATTTAGGAATCCAAATAGATGTTTTATGACCAATTGCTTTCTCTTACATCCAGGTTCCCTTGTGTGGTGCTAGTCGTGCAGTTGTGCATGACATGAGGGTGAGACACATCCTCCGGGCCTCGCCTTTGTAACTGACCTATGTGTTTTTTTTTTATATGTTGCTGTTATTTTTTTCCCAAGATGTGATGTATCTTTATATTGTATTTAGAACTCAACTATCTTCCTTTTTTGCATTAACAATGTTCATATGTCTGTTATGTACCTGGAGCTTTTCTCCCTGGGCCTCCGCTGAAAATGGACATGTATCCAGTCGGACTCTCCCGGTTAACAAATGTAAAATAAAATAAATAAAATAATAAATAAAATGTTTTATTTTACCCAAATGCTAGCTAGATTTAAGGATGTATTCAGTCGAGAGCAATCATCAGCTGCCCCAGAGATCAGCAGGGCTTAATGTCTTTTACAGTTTGATATTCTGGACGTGGAGACCTTTCCTCCATTTATCCCAGCATTGGAGGATGTTTTTAAGAAAGCTTATAATTCTCCTCTGCTCATTGAGTCTCCACCTTAAAAAGTGTTTAAGACATTTAGGGTATGCTCAGCCATGCCTGGCCTCCAAGCACCCTTGTCTGCTGACCGTGTCTGTGTCCCCCGTAACTTCTTCTTATAAAAGGACTTAGTCTTCTTCAAATCCTGTTCCTTCCTATAAACTAGACAAATGGTTAGAATCTCATGAAAAGAAGCTTGCTCTGTCCAGCCCGGTGGCTTTTATAGTGTTTAACTACCAGTGTTTTATGTGGACGTTTATGTTGAAATGTATTTGTAGCATAGATGCGTTTGCTACATCCTTACCTGCCGAGCAAAAGGTCTGTTCTAAAGATGTGGCTAATGTTTCTCAGGGGTCAGAATATGCTTTAAAGAGCCCCTTGGAGGAGACTGATACTTTTGCTAGAAATACAGTGTGTTCAGAAGGCATGCTTGGTTGCATAGCCAGAACTTTTCTGATGAGTTAAAAAATGAAATTTTGAATGCTCCATTTGAGTCTGATTGTGTGTTTGTTACAGCAGCTAATCAGATCCATAAACACTTGTATGACAGAGGTAAACTCATGCAAGGGGTGTTGAAAACATTTCATATTCCCAAATTTCCCTCCTTTAAGCAGAATAATTTTCAGTGGTCTTCCAAACAGAATTCTCACCCTGATTAAAACCAAGGCAATAAAAGGAAACAGCAGGATGAGAACATAATCAGGCACAACAAGAGGAGTTCCTTTCCCAAAAAGGATAATCTCCCGTCCCAATTATGACTATACTGAGGTGTAGCACCTGTCTTTCTCAAGCCCCACTCAGGTGCCACATTTCTAAAGTTAGCTCTCAACAAGGCGGCCTGGTGCTCAACATTGTTGACAGAGGTTACAAGTGGCAGTGGAAAGAACATCTGCCTCCATTTAAAGGGGTTCTCCCTCAACTGCCAGACCAGACTGTGTTGTTCCCTCCTATTCTCCAGTTATTGAACCAGTCCCTCCTTCAGAAAGAATGAGAGGCTTTTACTCAAGAATTTTCCTGGTCCCCAAAAAAGAGCTGTTGTCGAGACTAATTTTGGACCTTTCTTTTCTGAATACGTTTGTCAAGGTCCTCAAGTTCAATATGCTCACCCTGCAAACAGTGCTTCCCTTATTGCTGGACCACTGTGTCATGGTGACCATGGACATGAAAGATGCATATTATCATTATCTCATTGTTTTTAGCTTCAGGAGATTATTGAGAATTGTTGTGTCTGGTTCGCCCATTGGGCTATCAGCCACACCTCAAGGGTTTACCAAATGCCTTGCCCTGGTAGTGGCCCACTGTTGGTCTCTGGGCATCCACATTTTTCCTAACTTGAACAACTTGCTGATCTGTGCAGACTTTGCATCCAGGAGTTTGGATTCACTAGAGAAGGTATTGGTCTTGATCTCCCAGCTAGGGTTCAAGTTGAATCTCTAGAAGTCAGGTCTGACACACTCTCAAAGACTAGTCTTTCTGGGTTGCTGAATTGACTCCCACAGAGGAATGGTCTTTCTTGCAGAAGACAGTTTTTCTGGAGTCCTGCAAGAATATTGTTGTTTCAGCAAGAGAATTCCTAAAAATTCTTAGACTGATGGTATCCATGATTCTCATGATACTACTGGCCCAATTTCACATGAGAAGAATTCAGTGGTATGTCTGAAATTGTTGATCCTAGCACCTTCATCCCCTGGAATGCTGTTCCTCAGATGTGAATCACAGTGTTGAAGAGGTCAGCTGAGCATCAGTCCAGGACTTTCTCCTCTCTGGTGCCAATACACTCTATCGAGTCAGATTCATCTGACTTTGCTCTTGGAGCTAGGTTAATGGGGATGAAAGTACAAGCCACTTTGGGAGCCCAAGGATGCATGAAAATACATCAGTATCAAGGAGATGTTGCTGGTGGTTCACACCTTGAAAGTCTTTCACCACCTATGGACTCTGGGCCATCTTCTGGTGGTTAATGGCAACACCATAGTGATATGGTACCTCAACAAACAAGGTGGTACAAGGTCATACACTCTGTGCAGTTGTTGATGAGGGCCTGGTAGCTGGCTTTACAGCATATGCTGACTATCAATATATCATACATCCTGACTAGAGTTGAAATTCATGGTAGACAAACTAAGCAATTCCTGGCAGAACTGTACAAGTGGCAGCTCAAGGCAGTGGTGTTCGAGCATCTACTCCAGATGTGGGGAACGCCCCAAACAGAACTGTTCACCTCATTTCTGAAACAGACAATTGGAAAAATTCTGTTACAGACATCCTTGCAGCCATGCTTGGAGGACAGAAGCATCCTTTTTCCCATGGACAGGAATGTTGTTGTAAACATTTCCACCCTTTCAGAAAAGCCAAGGATCATTGTGGTGACACCCTGTTGGCCAAGGTAATCTTGAGTCTCCCTTTTAATGGTATTGGCCAAGGGGAACTACCACAGAATTCTTTATTTTATGGGTCTGCTCACACAGTCTCAGGGGTTTGGAGAAACTTCAGCTGACAGCCTGGATGATTCAGTATTGACTCTGTTTAGGCACACACTGCATGAGGAGGTGTAGTAGATGCTAAAAGTGGCCAGAAAACCTACTACTAGAAAGTCTTACTTTTATAAATGGATGAGGTTTTCTAAGTAGTGCCAAAATGGGAATAGAACGTCCATTCAGTTTAATATCTCTCTGGTCTTGAAATATTTGTGTGAACCACTTCAAAATGGCTTATTGTATGCATCCGTTAGGGTGCATTTAGTGACTGCCTCTGTTTGTCTGCCTATGGATCATAGCAGATTACTAGGCAATCGACCCAGAGGTCATTTTAAGCCTAGCCATTTCAACCCAATGTAATACTGTAGAGGTACTAGTCGATACCCAAGATTGCATTTAGTGATGACTGCCCATGTCCAGGAGGGTTGTGGTCCCTATCCCCATTAAGAAGTTATGGTGCCCCATCCACTCATCCAGGTTCCTCTTGAACAGTGTCATAGAGGTGATCTGTTTCACATGAATTGGTAGCCTGTTCCAAAGACGTGGAAGTTGTTGGGAAATAAATCTGTCCCTCCAGCATGTCCTATTTAAATTGCTGGCCTTATTTAAGTCCCTGGAACATGTAGCCCTAGACCCATTTGATTTATGGATATACAGTAAGTTCATTAGGTTTGGTCTTGGGTTGCTCTGTAGGCCAGGCATAAGTCTCCCCTAAGAAGTCTATACAATATGGAGTATAGTGACAGAGATTTTAGTCGGTCCATGTAAGGCACATGCTGGAGGCCCTTGATCATCTTTGTTAGAAATTTCTGAGGTCTCTCTAATTGCTGTAGATGTACATACTGAATGGGGTGTTATACTCAATTATGGGGCAGATAAGTGCAGAGTATGGGGGGTATAACTTCTTTTGCTCTCGAGGAGATGCCTTTACTAATCAAGTGAGCTACATGGATAGCTTTCCTTACAATGGTAGACATGTGGTGGTTGAAGTTAAGGTCACAGTCAGTCTGTGATCCCAGGTCCCTTACCACTTCATGGGTGCTTAGGGTATTATTATTGATTTGATAGCGTGAAGGGACATTGTTTGTGCCGAAGGAAATTATGATGCATTTCTTTGCATTCAGTTTGAGACCTGACTAATACACCAGTGCTTGGTCTGTGTGAGACTATCCTGGAGTATACTGACATCATTTGGGGATTCAATGATTGCACCTAATTTGCAGTCATCTGAGAAGTATATACCAAACAGTAGGGGGCCCAGCTGACCCCCGGCAGCACCCTGCTGGTAAAAAGTCTGCTGGTTGATGTGGAGTCACCAATTTTGATAGTGTGTGTCCCGTTTGTGCGACAGATGGCAACCCATCTTACAACAAAGGGGTTTACATTCGGTTTGCTAAGTTTATTGGTAATGCTTAAATGTGGGTTTGTGTTGAAAGCCTTTGTCAAGTCGAGGTATGCTGTGTGCGCAGATTTGCCCTCATGAATGACCTTGGTCACACTTTCAAAGAAATCTAAAAGATTTAATAGGCAGGATCTGCCCTTCACAAAGCCTAAGTGGGTAGGATCCAGGGTTTGGAGGTCACCTATGTCTTTATTTATGAGGTCCATAATGATACGTTCCATGGCTTTACAGATGAGACTGGTTAGACTTATGGGTATGTACTTCCCTGGGTCTGTTGCTAGGCCACATTTGTGGAGGGGAATTACTGTAACTGTTCTCCATTCTGCAGGAACAAACTTGTGGTTAGGCTATGATTGAAAAAGGTACTTAGTGGTGATGCTAGTTCATGTTTTAACCCATTTAGAAGACAGTCTAGGATGTTATCTGGTCCCATAGAGACCATGTTCTTTGTCTTGGGCAGGGCTTTCAGGACCTGCTCTTCAGATATGTAAGGTGGAGCGAGGCGTTTGGGGGGTGGGTTTGTTGTAAATTAGGAGGGGATAAGGGAATGAAAGTTTTACCAAACCTATCTGCTAGCAGGTTCGCTATCTCTGTGGGGTCAGTGTGTATGGTACTGTTCGCCACCAGTTCTGCACATACTGTGTTCCTACCCTTTAGGTTACGTACATAGCTGTAAAAGGCCTTATGGTTATCCTTGGCAGTACTTGCTAGATTTCTGTCAAAGGAGCTATTGGAGGATTTGACAAGTTGTCCTATTTGCCTGTTAAAGCTGAGGAGGGTGCTTTTCCATTGTTGGGTCCTTGTATTTATTTTCTTGGAGAACAACTTTTTGCATTTGTTGTAGAATTTGTTGCTGCTGTAAGTCCACCATGGCAGCTTGATTTTACTTGGGGCTCTGGCTTTGATTCTGTCTGGTACAGCCGAGTTTATACACTTATGCAAGTGATTGTACAGGGCTTTAGTGTAAGCTTTGGTGTAGTTACCATTTTCAGCTTGGGGTGGGGTTTGGAAAGCATTTATACTTTTACCCAGGAGGGTATAGTTTGCCTTGGTGAAGTATTTTAGTCTGATCTCACCCTTTGTGAGTTCTGGTGTTAGTGTCAATTTGAAGGTGACTGATTTTTGGTCAGTTTTAAATAATGAGGGTCCAACAGTTTCAGCAGTGTATCTGTTTGACATGTTGGTGAGGACCAGATCTAGAATGTTTGTTCCTCTTGTTGGGGTATGGAAAATGTGCTCCAGTGCATTTGAATTCCCAAAGTCAAGGAACTTTTGTGCTTGCGAGTTTGGACTAGAGTAGGTTTCCCATTTGATGGTGGGATAATTGAAATCCCCCATAACCAGTGTGTTCGGTAAAATTTGGATTGTCTTCAGTTTGGTTAAGTAGGCTACATGGTTGTTGTGAATCTGTAACTGGCTAGGACTTGAATGGAGGTGTTGCCCACCGTAACATGGACCTGGAGTAACTCCATAGAGTTATCCAGTCTAATTAGACGTGAGGCGAATTTATCTCTAATATAGATTGAAACACCTCCCCCTTTGGTTTTCACACATTAATTTTTCAGTCTAAAAGTATGGAAAACATTGTAGCCTTGCAGGGCTGGGGTACTCTCTGAGGCCTTAAACCAGGTTTCCGTGACTGCACAGACATCTACATCTTCTAGTGATAGAAGTGCTTCCAGGGAGTGAAGTTTTTGGTTTAAGCTCCTAGCATTTAGCAGCCTGACCCTTATTTTGTTCTGATTGGTTAATTTAATGTTGGTAATGTTGATTTTGAGGCTTTGCTGAAAAAAGACACTATGGGGGAGGCAAGAGCCTTTGCCAGCAGCTAAAAGCCTAGTGGTACCAGGTGCAAACCATCTCTGGCAAAGCAGCGAAGTTTGTCAACCATGGTTTCCCAGGCATACAGGAACTGGATGCCCTTGGAATGACACCAAAAACTAAGCCAATTATTGAAATCAATATTTTTTTTTATACTGTGGCATCATTCTAGGTGAAGATAGCATGTTGCTCAAGGCTAGGGACATACCTGCCTGAGACACATACTCAGAGAGCTCGACTTTCTCTTGTCTCATGAGTGGGACTTCCATATGTCTCACTATTGCATCTACAATGACAAGAAAACTTGTTTTTTGAGTGTTACTCCTTACAGGCTTGGTGGGTGAGATACTGGTATTGCTGTGTGTCATGGGTGCTGTGGAGACTGTGTTAGCTGTAGCAGACTTCTGTTTTGGAGGCCTCTGATGTTTTGGTAAGTTTTTTGAGAGAACCTCCGCTTATGTGGATTTACCTGTTTGATGCTTACTATGTGTATGAGTAGGGGTACTGTGTGAATATCTAGTTGTGGGTGAGTTGACAGCCTTCTCTGTGTTACTTTTTTGAGTGAGAGAGAGCATGGATTCTAGATTCTTGGTGTAAATACATCTCTCGCACTCTGTACTAGACTGTGTGATTAGTAGAGGATTGTCTGCGTACATGAGGCAATTGCCACACAGCCTCAAGAGAGCCAAGTACAATGTTCGCAGGAGAAACCCTGTGCAGCACAGCGCCTTTTTCTGCCAGTTATTCTAAAGGATGTTGATTCTCATCTGTATGTGGACACAGATGTTTTGTTTTTGCAACCCGTTGAAGACATCTGGAGTTTTTTGAACAGGTTTAATTCCACTCAGCTGGCAGCCATGGCACCCGAGCATGAAATCCCAAAGACTGGCTGGTACAGTCGATTTGCACGCCATCCATTTTATGGTGCAGCTGGGGTTAATTCTGGTGTGATGCTGATGAATTTAACTCGACTAAGAAACATGCAGTTCAAGAACAACTTGATCTCAGCTAATCTGACATGGGAAGAAATGCTGTACCCCTTATATCAGAAATATAAAAACTATATTACATGGGGTGATCAAGATCTTTTAAACATAATTTTCTACTTTAACCCAGAGCTGCTTTATATTTTTCCTTGTCAGTGGAACTACAGACCTGACCATTGCATGTACGGCAGTAACTGCAAAGCAGCTGAAGAAGAGGGAGTGTCTGTTCTCCATGGTAACTGTGGTGTTTATCATGATGATAAACAACCTGCCTTCAAAGCAGTGTAGGAAGCGATATGTGATGACTGGATGGGGGATCAGAAATTCACCCCGGGGATCACATCAGTCGCCCTGCTAGAAAGGGGTCCAGGGAAGTAAATACTGTGGGAAGAAATATCCAGGGAATTGTTATAGCTAGATAGCCTAGTACCAACCTATGAACCTATGAACAAGGGTAGTCCAACTGTCCATAATGCTAGGTTGAAGACTGTTGTCACTAGAGGTGGCTTTTCAGAAACGATCACTGAGGAGCTCGTCGAATGGATATTTCTGTCTGGGTTTTAAGGGGAAAATTTGTTGACTTTAACTGTCTGGCTTTGGAGCACAATTACATTATAGTATGCGGTGCTGCTCGACGCACAAGCAAGCAGAAACATGCTCAGATGCAGGTCCTAAATACCAGAAGCTAAAACTTAAAAATAAAAGTCTAACAAAATTCAAAAGAACCAATGAGGATGCTTATTCTAAGCCCTAGACCAGCCTTCCTTTACCAGTTAGGTGCCAATTAAACACAATTCTTTCACAAAAGTACAGATAGGTCCCTTCCATTTTAAGTTGGCCTGGAAAACGTGCTCAGAACAAACAAACCACTACAAACAGTACCAGAAGCAGCAGGCCTGGATATGGACTATGCTACAGCTACTAGCTACCGTAGTTTCAGCAGGAAACACTAGAAAATATTTAACAAAGCAGTAAAATAGCAGTGAGATATTGAAAAATGTTTAAAACAGCAGAAAATCAACCAGGAGGCTCTAAAGAACAGTTAACATATCTGTTAATTAAGTACTGCTTGGTGGGAAAACCAGAGCAGGTAGAACAAATAGCTTTAAAAAATACCAGTAAATACTTAACAGTGGAAACAACAAAAAAGCTAAAGCTGCTAAACAGTGAAAACAGCAATAAAATTAGATTTTACAGGCACAGTGTTGTTTAGTACACAGTAAATTAATACAATATAAAAGTAGGTGGCAGGCAATAAAAAAGTGCAGTAAGTTGTATAAATAAGCAGAAAATAGGCAACTTATGTTTTTTGGAAGCTCGGAAGCCCCTAGTTGTCTGGTATCTCAGCTCAGAATTGTAGGTTGTAGCCCACTTCAGTTTGGGTCAGTACAAAGAAGCAAAAACCTACTCAGATGCAGGGCCTAAATACCAGAAGCTAAAACTTGAAAAAAAACAAAATTCAAAAGGACCGTTGAGGATGCTTATTCCAACCTCTAGACCAGACTCCCTTTACTAGTCAGGTGCCAATCAAACACAGATCTCACAAAAGTGCAGATAGGCCCCTTCTAATCCAAGATGGCCTGGAAAATGTGCTCAGAACAAACCACTACAAACAGTTCCAGAAGCAGCAGCCCTGGAACTGGACTGTGCTACAACTTCTAGCTCCCCTAGTTTTCTTCTCTTTTGGTAAAACAGTTAATGGAAGGAGTTTTGCATAGGAGACCCCCAGCAAGCAAATTCCTCCTTGTAAGATTTTAGCTGTATTCTTGAATAATTAACCTTTACCACCTTTTGAACAGGCAAACAAGCAGATCTGAATCGCTATATGTGGAAACTGTTTTACTTATTGCTCTGACATCTGCAAGGCAAGATTCTGAGCAGCAACCTCTCATGTTAGGATAACCTTATTTTCCACAGGGAGAGGGTTGTTTTACACACTAATTTTTCTGTCATGCCAAATGTGGTCTTCAAATTCACTCTCAATCAGTCTGTTAATCTTTGTTTGTTCTTCACAGAACCTAAGAATTAGGGAGAGACGATGCTTCAAATGTTGGATGTGCACTGGCAGCTCATGTGCTACCTCGACTGAATAAAACCCTTTTTTGGAAAACCAAAAGTATTTTTATCTCCTTCTAAGGGAGTGAAGAAAGGTCAACCTGTCTGTAAGCAAGCTGTTGCATGTCGATTGTCCTCTGGCATTTTCTTTGTTACATCCAGCATGGCAGGCTGAATTCAGGCAAGGTAAAGGCACATTCCACCAGGGCCTTTTCCTCTTCAGTGGCTTATTGGAAAAGACTGAACTCAGAAGTATTCTAGAGGCAGCAAGTAGGCCCAATGTCCGTACCTTTATGAATCACTACAAGCTGGATACCTTTTCTAAGTCCAGAGCAGGCTTCAGGAGGACAGTTCTCTTGGGGATCCTGGGCCCTTAGCCCTTCTCCTCCCCCCAGGTGGTGTCAGCTGTGGGAATCTATCCATATGTTAGTAAAGCAGTGTGGTTGTTGAACATAGTACAGTTATATAAGTTCTACTTACCTGTAACAGTAGATGTTTGTAGAATATACTACCTTACTAGCAGTACCCTCTCTTGATCCCACTTTTGTTGAAAGTATATATTTTGTTGGAGTTGCTGCTGAGTTATTTTGAGCAGCCTTATTGTTGTGTGTGTTCGTGGTTTTTGGTTTAGAACAGTAGGTGTTCACAAAGCTTCCATTTTGATCTGCTGTTCCTGCTGGACCATAGAAAGGGTCCTTTCCGTGGGCTTGAAGGGCAGTCCTGGTCCTGCCAGGTGAATAGTCCTTCATGCCTTCAGTTAATGAAAAGGCTGCAAAGAATGGTACTCAGAAGTGAACCCTTGGAAACATATTCTGTGTCAATGATATAGTATTGTTAGCCCAAACAACAAACAATTAGAAAAGCAGCTTTGGAACCCATTTAAGGTAGAACAACCAGTTTAGCAAGAAGTTGCGACTTACAAAGTCAAAAGCTTTGGTGAAGTCAATGAACAGTGCACCTGTCGGGTGACCTTTGTTAGTGAGTACTATGTAAACAAAGCATTTCTGTACTCCTTTCTTTGTAAAAGGTAAACTGTTTTGGTAAGCTGCAACTTGATTATACATCACTTCCTCAAACTATTTACCTAGATGTGGCAGAAGTAATAACACTAATCTGTATTCTGTTAATCGTAGCTTGCTGCACTTGAAAATGGAAATAATTTATTTTTTTTTCATTGTTTGGGAAAAGTGTGCTATGTGAAGGAAATATCAAAGAGATTACATATTTAGGGACTAATGTAATCACAGCATTGCTTTACAAGCAGTCAGCCTGCAGATCTATTGCACTGGTGTCATTGACTCAGACTTCTAGTTTCTTAATGTGAAAAGTTTTTGAGGCAGAAAAGGGGTATTATGATTCTAAATAGAGGATGTGGGGTAGTATTAGTGCAGTAATTTTGGCAAAAGGTGAAGAACTATAATGTAAACTCTCCATTGTGAAAAATGGAGGTGGACTATTTGCTTCTGATCAACCTACCAGATTGTTGAATTTTATCCAGCATTTTCTTGAGTTTATAAAGGTTGTTGACTACTGGTTGTGCATGTGTACTGCTGTTAGTCATCTGACTGCCTTCTTTGTGCAGCAGGGTACTGTATGTGGTATGATCCCTCTGAGGGGTGGCTATTTTTCAAGTACCCTGGGTAGAATCTTTTTCTTTTGAGAAACAAAGTACTGCGGGGGTACTAAAACCCATATGCCAGTAACATGTATGTGTTCTCCTTCAAATAGCTGAACCTAGCGTTTGATGTGTCCTTAAGTGTTACTTTATATCGACAATATGGCTGTAAAAATGTCCACAGCTTTGTATGGCTGTCACAAAATCTCTCAATTCTATATCTCTGAGGGGAGACCAGCAATAAGTAGAAATGTTTTGCAACCACAGTTAATGTATTAATTATCTCTCTTCTTTTGTGCCTCAAACAAGTAAAAACACCAATTCACAAACTGCACTCACTACAGTCTGCCCCTTCATTATTGCCCCCTGTCTCCAAACAGAAAACATTGCATCTTTCTGAAATGTGTTTAATGGCTATGAGTGCAAGAATCTGTTGATGACCTCTTACTTTCAGTCCTACACAAAGCTCTGTATAATAAAAATTCACCTCCATCAGCTTTAGATTGTCAGTAAATAATATGTAGACGGGACATGCCTCTGTAAATGTTGCAACTGTATTTTAAAGACCTGCAAATAACTTAATCTCTGCAGACCATGTATTCTGTTGTTTTTAGTTCCAAACAACACTAGAAAGTACCTTTCAGATAAAAAAATTAGGCTAAAGTTATCAAGCATGTGCAAGAAAGAGCCACATGCTCCTTTAACTCATTCACATTTACTGGCATTCGGTTAATTAAGAGTCAGGTTTTGGTGTGCTGCCAGGTTGTGCAGCAATTGCCTGGAACTCTGAGTTACAGATTTCAGTGTAAAGTAATAGTTTAGGTTAAACAAGTAAAGCAGTATTTGCTTTATTTGTTCAATTTAAATCATTATCTTGCATCTAACTTAATCATAGCACTGAATGCTGTTAACTGTAGTATCATGATTAAGCTCCATTTACTCAGTACCACTGTATATAGTTTGCCTTTGCAGCTTTGTAGTCATCATTGATACAAGACAGCTTGCAAAATTAGTCCTGCAAGTGTGGGGAAGAACACAGCATGATTAGCGCTAAAGGACTGAATGAGATAAACAATTTGCTATAACTTAAATCATTGGTACTTAGGTGATTGATCCATAGTATTCTGCTTCACATTTATACTTAAGGTGATTAATGACATCACGTCTTGTAAATAGTTTATATAATTGTACAGCATACTGCAGAGCTGTCATCTTGTGTAACTCACTGAAATTTATCACATAAGCCCACTTTGCAATCACCCTTGAGTGGCTGTGTCTGTTTGTGTGCACATTGTACTTTGACAGTGTGCATATACTAGACATAGGTAAAACAGACTTGACTTTATCAGTGTGCATATGCTGGAAGTGCTTAAGATCTAATCAGTACTAGCATATCATTGCTAGAATCATTGCTAGAATCTCCTTGTGTTCTGGCTGACAATGTTTCTCAAATAATCTGGAAATGTAGAGATAAGTATATTTTTGGCACTTTAACTGTTGAGTTCTGCATTGTCTTTATTTTTGCTTGATTGAATTATTTATATATTTGCTGGCAGAATTTTGTTTTCTGATCTGTGCTGAAACTTTTTTTTCTCCCACCCTGCCACCCTAGTGATGTTGTGTTCTTAAAGTTTGTGGCCTTTACAGTTGCCCGCCCCTACTGTAAATTTGATCTAAGACACTCCTCACAGTCCAATCTCTTTAGCTCATTCTACCTAATACAGAAATCATTTGGGAAGGCCAAACCCCTTAGTCCCTAAACCTTGAATTATTTTCCTACTGTCTCCCTTTTTACTTTATTAAAAAAGACACTTTATTCAGCTGCTTATATTTTTCTAATTTGTGTTTCTTCCTACTGCTCTGTTACTTCATCTTGCTTTGCTTTTTCCTGCTACTTGCTGCCTGTTGTATAAAGTGTTTAACTGTGTCTTTTATGTTGCATTTATTACTGCTTGTTTATAGCCTGTCTAAATTGTTAAGTGTTATTCTTAAGTGTTATTCTAAGCTCTTAGTTTTGGTTTAAGCACTTGGGCTTTAGGCCCACCCCTTAGCTCTCCCTGGCCTTTCTCCCTCAGATTCTGACCAATATGGATGGACAATTTCCTACAGTTTCTCCTGCCAGTCTGGTTGATATGGACATCCTCAGACAGTGTATCAACTGCCTCATGTACATGGACAACCATCTAAAACTACCACTTAGGAACAGAATTTATGAGAGATGCAATTACATTAGGAACCTAGAGTCCAAGCTCTCTCCCTCTCAAGCCAGTATATCTGGCACCAAAAAGGTTGTCAGCACAATCACTACACCTCAAACACCACCCACACCTACACAACACACACCTTCATATGCGGAGATCCTCCACATAAACATACCCAAACAAAGGAGACCTCCGAGGCAAAAACACATGCAATCTCCACAGCCGTCCACACCACATACCATGCATAATCCACACACCTATGCCTCACAGCCACTAAGGCTTCACCATAAACCAAACATATTAGTCATAAGAGACTCCGTTGTGAGACACACAGATGTGCCTCTCACCAAGCTGGATAAGGAAAAAGTCACGGTTAGTTGTCTGTCAGGTGCAAGAATCCGCCATATCACATACACACTCAAATCTGTCAACAACAGGTACTGTTATGACTCTATCATAGTACATGTTGGTGTGAATGACTTCAAACATATCTCTGTGTACTATATGAAGAGAGACATGATTAAGCTCACTGATTATGTGTCCCAGGCAGGTATGTCCCTAGCCTTAAGCAGCATTCTGCTGTCACCCAGAGTGATGCCTCAATACAAACAGAAAATGATTGACTTAGTTTCTGGTGTCATTCCAGGGGAATACAGTACCTGACAGCTTGGGAAGATATAATCGACAGACCAAGATGCTTTGCCAGAGATGGCCTGCATCTGTCTCACGTGGGCTTCAGGTTTCTGGCAAAGGCTCTTGCCTCCCCTATAGTGTCTTTTTTAGGAAAAGTGATGAGGCTAAAACTACTGACATAAAAATTTCAACAAAACACAAATTAAAGGTCATGCTGCTAAACACTAGGAGTCTAAACATGAAACTGCACTCATTGCAAGCATTCCTAACCCTGGGAAATGCTGATATCTGTGCAGTCACAGAAACCTGTTTCAAAGCTGTGGAGAGCACCTCAGCCTTACTTGGTTACTCATCCTATCATACATTCAGACCCCAAACTGTGTGCAGTAAAGCCAAAGGAGGAGGAGTTTCAATATACATTAAAGCCATACACACCTCCAGGCTGGTCAAACAATATGATGCACAGAAGACACTCCAGGTGCAGTTAACCATTGACAAGACCCCTATTCAAATCATAGCTAGCTACCGGCCCCCAAATCTCAGTGAAGATGCCCAATCCGCCTATTTGGACCTGTTCAAATCTATCAAGATTCAACCCTTTACCCTGATCCTGGGTGACTTTAACTTCCCAAACATAGATTGGAAGAGCTACTCATATCAGAACACAAATGCCCAGAGATTCCTTGATTTTGTCAATGCAAATGCCTTGGAACAGCTAGTCAATACCCCCACAAGAGGTGATAATATCTTGGACTTGTTATTAACCAACATGAATAACCACTGCAGCATCCCTATAGTATCATCCTCCCTGGTAAGATCCAACCACAAAGCATTCACTTTCAAAGTCACCATCTCCCCAACCCCCCCCCCCCCCTAGCAAGGATCAGACATAAAAACTTCTTCAAAGCTGATTGCAGCCTCCTGAGGAATGGTAAAAACAGCTTCAAATCCCCCTCCCCTCTGTAGGAACTGGCACCAATATCCAAAACCACAGCAAAGCACTGTATGGGCATTTATATAGATGCATGGAATCAGGAATACCCGACAGGACTAAATCATCCTCCACAAGGAAGAGTAAACCTGTCTGGTGGACATCTGCAATAAATAAACTCTATAACCAAAGGAAAAAATTGCTGCCCAAGACCAAGAAGGAGCAGGTGCTCAATTCCTTAGACTGGACAAGCAAATAAGTGCACTAGTGAAATCCTCCAAAGCAAACTTCAAGTCCAACTTGGCCACATCTACTAGAGACAATCATAAAGCCTTCTTCAGATATGTCCACAGCCTCAAAGGAAGCAACCAGATCTGTTCAGAACTGGTGGTCAATGATACCACATATACAAATGCCGTAGATATAGCAAACTTGCTGGCTAACAGATTCAGCAAAAAGTTTACCCCTCTGTCCTCCCATCAGTAAATAATGACATCCACAAAACCTGCCCCCTTCCCCTTATATCTAGAGAACAGGTCATCACTGCTCTCTCAAAGGCTAAAAATACAGCCTCCATGGGACCTGATAACATCCCAGGCTGCATCCTAAGTGAACTCAGACAGGAATTGCAGCACCATTAGGCACCCTATTCAACCAAAGCCTGAGTACTGGCTTCGTCTCAGCTGAGTGGAGGACAGCCACTGGTGGAGCATCCACTGATCTGGGAAATTATAGACCCATCTGCCTAACTAGTCTGATCTGCGAGGCCATGGAACAGATTATCATGGACCTTTAACAAGGACATTGGCAACCTCCAAACACTTGATCCCACACAGTTTAGCTTCATCAAGGGGAGGTCATGTCTGCTAAATTTGGTCGAATTCTTTGAGACAATCACCAAAGCCATGGACGAGGGGAAGACAGTGCACACTGCGTACCTTGACCTGGCCAAAGCCTTTGACACTGTTCCCCACTCGGGCGTAATAGATAAACTCTGTCAACTAGGCATCAATCCATATGTTACCAGATGGGCAGCAAACTGGCTCACTGATAGAACACTCATAGTCAAAATAGGGGAAGCCACCTCAAGCAGTAGATCCATAACAAGTGGCATACCCCAGGGTTCAGTCTTGGGGCCTCTTTTATTTGGGATATACATTTCTGAGGTGCAGGCCAAAACCAGTGGGCTATGGCTGACCAAGTTTCCAGATGACTGCAAGCTGGGTGCTGTCATCATTTCCCCTAGTGATGTGGACATCCTCCAAGAGAGTCTCACTCAGACAAATGACTGGTGCCAGAAACATGGCCTCAAGCTGAATACCAAAAAATGCATCATCACCCCCTTTAGGGAGAGTGACGTCCCCACAAATTATCACATTAATAACAACGTCCTAAGCACGTAATCAGTCGTGAGGAATTTGGGCACCCAGGTTGATAGCAACCTGACTTTTGACTACCATGTTGCTTCCATTGTACGGAAAGCCTCCTACATGGCCCACCTCATAAGTAAGGGTATCTTATCCAGGGACAAGGAGATCATCACATCCCTGTATTCTTCCCTTATAAGGCCTATTATTGAGTACACCACCCCTATTGGTATGTATCTCGCAAAGCACATGCAGAAGCTGGAGAGACCACTGAGGTTACTCACCAGGAGGATCCAGGGCCTCAAACATCTACTGTACACAAATAGGATAAAAGCCCTATCCCTCTACTCAGTTTCATACAGACTCCTCAGAGGTGACCTCTGTCTGGCATACAAGGCCATCATGGACCCCACCTTGATGAGCCCGCTGCATATCTGCAAGTCAAACTCCACTCGAGTAACCCACACGTGCAGCCTCAACCTGGTCTGTGGCATCAACAAGACTTGTTGGCGGGACAGATTTGTGTCCCAGAGACTCCCCCATCTATGGAATAGACTCCATCTCCACATCAAGCAGAGTATCTCTTTACCCCTTTTTAAGCGCAACCTGGATAACTGGATAGGAAACAGAAAATATACCCCTGGGATTCCTCCCGTTTCCCTGCTGGACAAGGGCATTGGGTGTTGATTTGTTTAAACATGGGCTAAACTCTTGACCAGGCTTATAAGGGCCTCAGGACAAATAGCCTAGTAACCTCCTTTGATCCAATAACCTCCTATGATCCTATACTGTCACTCTTTATAGACTGTATTCTATCCATGTCAATTCATTTCTGTGATTTCCTAATGAGGGTGACTGCTCATCCCTACATTTTATGTAAGGTATGAGCCTCAGGCACCACCCCAAAGACTTCTGATTAGAGTGGGTGGGGGTAGTGGAGGCAGTTACTGGGTTTTGTAGTTGACACCAACTGCAACGTCAATAAGTGTTCATTTTTTAAAAAAAACAAAACTTCATTGAAAACCAGAATGCATTGTTTTAGTTATTTTTTTATTGTGGACTGTGCTGAGTAAGTCTGTAGACAAGAGATAGGATTTCAATCACCACTCATATTCTTCATTGTTCTTTGTTGTGAATTATTTTAACTTGTGCGGTGCTGGTGCTGCAGTAGCGTTGTCGCCTCACAGTTAGACGTTGCCTGTTCGATTCTCAGTTAGAGCGTCTTCTGTGTGGCAACATGCATAAACGGGCATTCCTTCATCGAAAGTTTGCGTTAGGCCCGGCAAACCAGCACATAAAACTCTACTGCCAATCATTAGCGGACCAGAGTTCCGCTGTGGCGACCCCTAACCGGGAAAAGCCAAAAGACACAAACAAATTATTTTTTAACTTGTCTGGATTGGGACTGGGAGCCTGCCACTACCTGGGAGGAAACAAGTGCTCACTAGGTAAGAAGACAAAAGGAGAAAAAAGCCCCTTGTAAACTTACAAAGTTGCAAGAATAATTTTGCATTAGTATGGATTTTCTGAAGGATATGAAGTCTGATACTCAAATGTCTGCCATTATTTAGTTACTTGAAGTTGGAGTGGGGGTCAGGGACAAAGTTTATAATATTGTTTTTATAAACTTAGAAAGTTACTAGAATAATATGTTTTGCATTAGTATGATTTTTTTGAAGGATATGACGTTTGAAACTGAAGTGTATGTCATTCAGTTACTTGAAGTTGGTGGGGTCAGAACCAAAGTTTAAAATTTTGCCCTTAGAAACACAAATTTGCTAGAGTAATATGTTTGGTATTAGCCTGCATTTTTGGAAGGGTATGACATCAGAAACTCTAATATATGTCATTATTTTGTGAGTTAGTGTTCAAGGCGTCTTCAGGTTTCTTTTTTGTTACTCTTCAGGTAGGTGTGTGGGGATTGTCAGATGATGGCCTTACGCCAAAATGTCATAGCTATAGCTCTGCTGACCAGTCAAGCACAGTTATTTTACCATGAAGAATAGTATATGAATTCTCTCTCTGGGTTCTTGCTAGCAATTTCACATCTTCCATTCCATATATTCTTATTTGTTTCTTCAGCAATCTACCTTTTTTGTTATATTTTCCCTTTTAGAGTCCCCCTGACACATCTTCACTAGTGTATATCCTATTCCAGTCTCCACCCATGAATAATATTCCCTGCTGGAAGCTGATAACCTCTCCCATAATTCTCTCAAGCTCCTCAATAGTAGTTTTAGGTAGAATGTGAATATCCAATATATACAGCCAGTGTAATCCTTATTCCTTGCCAGTAACCCCTTATTACTACAAATCTACCCTTCTTGTCTTTCTTGTTCTCATCTGTCACTGTTGGAGCCTCTCTTGCAGTCCTCTTTTCCTATATCATTGATACTCTGCTGAATAACCATTCTGAAATGCTTTCTTTGCCGGTGTCTCCTGTAACATTGACATTCACATTCCTTGATATGACTGATAAGGCAGTCATTTTGATAAGGTGCTATTACTTTTACATACTCTACATGACCGTTTTGATTGAATGTATGTTTTTAACTTGCAGCTTACATGTTTGCATTCATTTTTTTCAGGCTAATCATTTGAGCAGTTGCATTTTCTCATCCCTCATCTCTGTTTAGACTTGTGTCACATGTTCCCTAGCTTGTTATTTCAGTAAAAACATTTTTTTTAAAAAACCTATGCATGTTTTCATTTTTAACCTCCCAACCCCTTTTATCTTACAGCAAACATACAGGTATATACATTTTCCAAAAAAGAAAGTTAACCCTCCATATGGGCAGATTACCCGTATAAACAACAACATCTACACAGACTTCCATCTTTCTAAAGTTAGATTTAATCTGGCTGAAAACACACCATCCTTTTGTATCCCATCTCAACTTCCCTCACAGATGTGAAAAGCAAATTGTATATTCTCAAAAAACTGATTTTAGCCTTATGCAAAAGTGCTCTGGCTATCATTACGTGAACAGATTTTTGCATTATTATGATGCATCTGCTTGAATTCTCTTCAGTGTAACAGGTCATGGTTCAGTTATTTCCTGAATCCACTGACTGTCATTGTCTGTTTCTGCAGACATTGATCTGCCATTGCAGAGATCTGCTGGTAGAAGATGGTAAAAAATGGTTAATGTTCTCATCTCAAAAACAGGAGAACTATAATTTTACATGATTTTAGTGTATATCTCCACCTGTATACATAGCTCCAAGGGAACCACTATAATTTAATATAGGCATATGAATAGTTCACTTCAACCTCTTTTCCTTAGTAGCCCAAGATCCTAACAATATGCTACTTATATCTAGCCTTTAACTTGTGAGAGTGTAAAGCTCAGACACATTATTTTTTTTTTTTGGGGGGGGGGGCATTCCTACCGTAACATCACTGGTGTTAACAGTTTTCACTGCTAAGATTTCCCGATCTCATATTTAGCGTACCTATGCATATTGCACAAAACTACTTTACACTGTAACATTCAGTTTACTTCAAGAAATTTAAAATACATGTTACTAAGGGAAAAAAAAAAACTTTTTAGTCAGTTACATCTTCATTTTTCTCCATTATGCTTCTAAACATTGACAGTGGAGAATTGTGCCGCAGTCCTGCCCCAGTTTAAAATGGTGCATAAACATTCAGACCTTTCTTTATGCCATTCTCTTACACATCTTGCTGAATATAGTTCTCATGACTAAACTACATCTGACGGAGATGTCACCTTGCAGTTCATTAGTTTATTTCCTCCTCTCATATTCTTGCTGGCCCTATTCTTCGCCTTCTCAATTGCCCGTGACTAGTTTCTGGTTCAAGCACTAGGTATTCCTGTTTTTTTTTTTTTCCCCTCATCAATTCCTCTGCTTTTTTTCTGCTGCTCATCCATATTCCTTTAGAATACTGCAAACGGTTTTACTGACATGTTCTGTCTATAAGCCTTGCTATTGTTAGAGAAGTGAAAAGCAGAATCCCCTTCAACTTCCTGGCCCACTTTTTACTGCTAAACTTTATTTCCTCCTATTCTGCATCCAAGAAAGTCATTGATTCTTCAGAAAAAAGTTTCTGGAGACAGCTGGATATAGCAGCTTGAATTTCTCACCTTCCCCTTGACATCCTGTGATTACAGGGATAAACTTGCTCCTCTTCTGTCCGGTATACAAAGAATAACAATTTTCCAGAAATTATGTGGTGTCCCCAGTTGATAATATTTTACTTTTCTGCCACAGTTTTGTCTGGAGCAGCTCCTTTTGCTGATACATCAGGGTTTTTACTACTGTAGGTCTTGGCTTCTTTCTCAATGCCAAATTTGGAAAACAGACGTGATGTGCCCTTTCTGTTAACAAATCGTACTGTGGAATATCAATCCATTTGCTTATCTGTACTTTTGTAATATTGATGCAATCTGTTTCTTCTTGTTTCTTTGGTAAAGCAGAAAATCTCAAGTTTTCTCTGTGTGATCTGTATTCTAGCTCTACTGCTTTTTAAACAGTTCTTCTCCGTGAGAAGCCTCATATTCAGCCAGTGTTTACTTCATTTCAAATTCTGATTTCTGAAGTTTTATCAGCTCTTCTGAACAGCTACTTAAAGTTTCCTACATTCTTTACAGTGCTTTGCCATTTTATTGTATATATTTCTCTAGTCTGTCAATCTGTTTGATTCCTCTAAATTGTTCTAAACCATTTCCTGTACTGAGAATGAAACCGGATCTGCTTTCTGCTGAATAGCTTCAAGGGTCTTCCCCAACAGAGTTTTGTCTTTCCTTTTCTAGTTTATTTTCTTTTAATTTCTTCATATTTCTTTGTTGACATCCAGGCAGTGTAGCGACTAACCACTAACCGAATTTTACCCAGATAATTGGGTTTTACTGGCTGTTTTCCAACGTTTCTGTTTTCACACTGGGGAAGATCTAATCAACCTGCTGATCAGTGTGCAGGCATCTTGGAAGACTGCATACATTTCTTTTTTTTCAAACTTTTATTTTATTGTATTTTCAACATTTAATATGCAAAAACATACAACAAGACATATCTTCATGAACAGATTAACCTTCAACTATCAATTAACAAGATATTGCCTTTTAACTACAAGTCTTGGGATGACAAAGTTCTAGTACCTAAAGAAAATGGTTCATTTATGCAATTAAATTAAATGTTTGGCGTAATACAGGCATACATTTAGAGTAAGTGGTACATAGCAGGATTCATTTACACATGCTATATACAACTATTTACGGTGCTTACGTATTATCGCAATCAGATTTCCAAGCTGCAATAATTTGTTGTGTTTTGACGAAAATATTTATGTTAACCTTAAAAGGGGTGTCTGAACTAGTAGTTATTGGAATGTCACATTGTGTATGATGCATATTACTGTAACTCAGTAAAAAGGTAATAGAACTAGTCTTGTATCAACTTGTGCTTTCTGAATAATAAGCACTGTGAAACTGTAATGTCTGTCATTACTGGCTGATGGCATTTCTCAGTAGGTTGTCAGAAAACATTTTTGTGAGGCATAGAGCAAAAATTCGAGACAAAAATCGGGTCTTCCTGTAAAATATGGATGAGCGACAGCTATGCCACTGTCGATCTTTCAGTCACAGCACTGATTGGTAACAAGGCGAGTGTCTAGCACAGCCTGAAAGTGGTAGTTTTCATGTTCTGTTTGTCAGCCAACTGCCTTTCACTTCCTATTACTGCTATTAATATGTAATGACTCTGCATTGTGAAAACACTTTAAGGTACATGTGAAAAAATGTTAGCAATGTAATGGCTGCACACTGATTTGCATTATGGCATGGAGGTAGACAGCGGCAAGGAAACACTGCCTTGTGGAGCTACTACTGTTATAACGTATTTTTTAGTTAATTCCAATATAACGAGTAGCAATTTAATGTTAACTTACCTCCCCCTCCCCAAAGGGGTAATAGTTAAAGGGATGGCACACCCCTACACCCCCAATAAGCGATGTAATTACTGTTCACATCACATCAAGTGTCACCATTCTGCTCAACCTGTAAGAGCAAGAAATCTGGCAACACCAAAATAATGGGGAGGGCACAAAGGGCAACTGTGGGGAACTCATCATAAATTGCCCTCTATAAATGGTACTTACTTATTATTGCTATCACTTTTCAAACAGGAGAAACAGCTGTACGGTTTGGGAAAGTGAGAGATAAGAGTTGTTTCTTCTGTCAGAAATCTGGGTGCAATAATACATAAGTACTCCATTTACCTAAAGTGCTACAATTATTGAAGTTAGTGAGTGATCATGTCATTACAATGACAGTCAAAAATGAAATCATCAGAGACTACTATTTGTTAGAATCTCATGAGGAACAGACTTCAAGAATCAGCAGAGGGATAGGTTGATAGATGTGTTCTTGTTATAGCTTATTTCAAAATGTGTTCCAGGATAAGATTCCAGAAGCTGAGACATTTCTTGTGCTTATTTTTATTACCTATAAATAGTTTGTGAGATATGATATATTTAGAGGCCATATTAATAAAGCCATTCCACTCTCGTTTTGACCATTCACGTCAGTTTTGGGTGATGTACAGTTTCACTAATGCAAATAAAGCAATCAGTATATTCAAGTCCGACTTGGGCATATCAATAGGACTCGCATGTAATCAAACTCCCAAGATAGGGTAGATTTCCCATGGACCATTTTCTGAAGTTTGACCCTTAATGAGTTCCATAGTTTGTGTGCATATTTGCAGTACCAGAGAATATGTACAAGGTCCACTGGTTGTGATGGACAAAAAGGGCAGAGGGGAGAGGTGCTTGGGAAGAACTTGTTTAGTTGTTCTGGAGTATAATAGGCATTATTGTTAATCATTAACTGGGTGTATTCAAGCTTCTTGAAGAGGGAGAATTCATTTGTGTTATAGAAAGCAAGAGTGAGTTGCACATCAGTTCATTTAGAATTTTTATTCTTCTAGTATTGAGCATATGTAAGTGAAGATTGGTATTTAGTAGTCAAAATTAATTTGTATGAAGCCGGTAGGCATCTTGTTTTTGAGTTTTAAAAATTTCATTAGGGAGTATGCAAGGTTTACTTCTTCCTCAACTCCTTCTGGGATGCCTCTAGTAGAAGGCACCAGTTCTTTAATTTGTCTCAATATTATGATATATTTGTTGCTTAGGTTTAGATTAGTTTTAATATTGCTTAATGAAGTGTCCTTAAGTCTATAAAAGTCCCAGACAGTATAGTTCTTGATTTGGGGAAATTGGTTCAAGTTTAACATTTTATTGCCTAACTTCAGGTTTGGGTTTAGATAGACAGATTGTAGAAGGACAAGCGTATTTTCAATATGTAAAGTGGAGAATAGATTTTGAAATGTTTTGATTTTATGTTTGTTTAGAATATGAATTTTGGTGTCCTTTAGTATGAAACTGTCCATAAAAGGTAAGGATACAGGGTTTATGTTATGTGTTTTGACATGGGTGTGCCATAGTTTAATCCATTGTGGAGTGTGGGTTAAGTTTATAGGGCTATGATCGGCATTTAGAAGGATTCGATTGGCACATATTATATCATAATACAACTTAAAATCCAGTAAACCCAGAATTCCTTTATTTTTGAGGAGTATTAGTCTTAGTAGAGCAATTCCTGGGGTTTTCGGAAACCAGATAAATTTAGTTAAGGTTTTATTAATTTTTTTAAAAAAGGCCATAGGAATAATAGAATTGGTTGCATTTAACTGGTATAAGACTTTGGGTTGAATGTTCATTTTTATTACTGCTACTCTGGACAAGACAGGAAGTCTCATGTTTTTCCATCCATGCAGATCATGTTCGATATTTGTCCAACTTTTTAGAAAGTTATTTTGAAAAGATTTTTTCTGATTGTGAACAAACTTTATACATAAGTACTTAAAATCACATCTTAAATGAATTGTAGTGTCTGAAGACTGCATACATTTCCCTTTCTGATGAATAGAAGCTTGTGGTTAACTTCCCCATGCTCTTCCCCTCCATTCCCTGTTTGGGAGGAAATGGCACTCCATGCAGGGGCTGATTCTAGATAGAGTCCCCAAATTTGGCTGTCTATATAGATATTCCTGTCAGTAGTCTTGCAGAGCCTGGGAAGGTCATGCCTTTCCTTGTTGGAGGATAGAAAAGCCACTGCTTTCTCTACATGCTGTGTGACTCTTCAGGGAATTGATTTAACCCCCCTAGACTCTTTCAGGATGGGGAGTGTGAATCTTGCTTGCTGTTGGTAGGTTAAGGATCTCCTTGGGGCCTGATCAGGGAATTTGGCTGCTATTTGCATCTTGACTTGTGCTCCAGTTTCCAGGGTCCCAGCAGCCTCTGTATAATTTCAAGTAGGAATAATGAGCTGTTAAAATATTCCTACTTATGTTAAAGGGGGAAGTGCTTCATCACTGAAACAATTGGTACTTTACAAACCATATTAACGTTTTCATTTACATACATTCGACATTATATATGTGTTTTCTTTCTTTACAACTCTCATTTAGTCCAACATTACATACATTCTCAGTTCCTAAATTCCCTCACTCCTCCTGAACATTATTTTACATGTATCGTTCACACAAATTCCATTTATTTTTGTGTAAGTTGCACCTTCCCCTTTATAAAGATCCCATTTCCAATTCTTTTGTCTTGTTTGCAATATTCGATACTTCAAATGCAGTTTGTTTAGATTTTGATTTCCATTTCTAATCAATGCTTTTTTGGCAGGCAATAAAATGAAACTTAATAGAACCTTACTATGTCTAAGCAATGCAGATCCTGTGTCCCTCAGATCAATAGAAGCTTTTCCTTAGTTACAGCTCTTTGTTCCCCCAATATTTCTGACAAAATATTCTGTTGGGAATTTTTAAAATCTGTCAGATCATTACACTCATAAAAAACATGTTCCCATTTACCTCTTTCTTCCATGTCATGCCTCCAACATTTGCTACCTACTTGAGAAAAATTTCTTCAAAGTCTCCTTAGGGTATAGAAATAGCCAAGCAAATACTCTCTAGCAAAAATCCTAAATTTTCTGGACTTTGAATACTTGGTCATACATATGTCCTCCCATTATTCTGTCGTAAATTGCATTTCCAGTCTCTCTTCCCAATTTTTTCTAGACTCTTCTGATTTGTTCTTATAGTTATCAATTAATATTCTTCTTCCTCTTTTGTCTTTTCCTGGTTAGGGGTCGCCACAGCGGATTACCTGTCCGCTCATGATTGGCAGTGGAGTTTTACAGTGTCGAGTTGCCAGCCTGGCACCCAACCTTCCACAGAAGGCACACACATGCACACACTCACACCTAGGGCCAATTTAGAGTGTCCAATCCACTTATGTGTTTGGGATGTGGGAGGAAACCGGAGCACCCGGAGGAAACCCATGTGACCACAGGGAGGACATGCAAACTCCACACAAAAGGCACCCTAGCCGAGAATCGAACCAGAGAACCTCATGCTTTGAGACAGCAATGCTAACCACTGCACCACCGTGGCCACCCATAGTTATCAATTAATATATACCCTACTAATTATCTCCTTCTTGTAGCAGCTTCTGTTCTAGATTCCACTAAAAACTCTACCAGAGTAGGTCTTCACTTAGGACCCCCCCGTATCCCTTTTTCTTTGCCTATTCATTGATATCATTCCCTGGCAGGGAAGGTTGTCTGTAACCTGCAGCCCAAACTTATTATTGGCCTCATCCACCTTTGTTACCTTTCCCTCTCTAGTTATTTGCTTCCCATTCATTGGTTCCCTTGCCAGTATTCTCATGTATATTCCAGCCCCCTCTTGTCCAGTTTTTACCCCTACCTGCAGTCATCCCTATTGGAAAAACTTCCTTTTTCTTTTCTTTGTTGGTTTAGTTTTTAGAAAACTTTGCTCATCTTTATGTATATAATATTTTGTGTGGTGGCTGTTATTCCGCTCAAGGATCTGCATCTCAGATCTCTCTCTCTCTCTCTCTCTCTCCTTATTTCTTGAACTCTCTTGTGTCATTGTCATCCTTTTCCATTTTGAATTATAGCCTTCTGCTTATGTTAAGCACATGAGCCTTAACTGAGTAGCTCTAAAATATCCCTTCTAATCAGGTAATTCTAAAGCACCTTCTTCTTTTGAGAGGATCAGCTTGTCCTAATTAACTCTTGCCCCTTTTCCTTTCCTTATAATTCCTTCAACTCTTATTAATTATTGTCCACAACTTCTCCTCTGGTTGATAAAAATATACCTGACCTGTATGCAAAACTAAAGGGACTAAAAGATTTTAATTGATTGTATCCATAAACAAAAGCTTCCATTTTCTCACTTTTTATATTATCTTTTTCAGTCAGTTCCAACATTCCTTAGATGCCATAACAGAAGTCATTTTAATCCATACTCCTCAGTACTTCATCTTATTATGTCGCCATAAATATGGGCATTGTCTAACATTTCATGTGTGACTTACATAATTTATGGCTATAGCCTTTGTTCTGTCTTCATTGATTTTTTATCTTGAAAGTCCTTGAAACTGTCTCAGAATGTGTTCTGCAATTCTAAGATGTCCTTTTCTGGATTTATCAACTACAAAATATGTATCATTTGCTAATAAAGCCAACTTTTCATGATTACAGTGCCAGTTACATACTTGAATTTCCACACTCCATATTTTTCTTTGCCATTGGCTGTGAATATAAAGCAAATAACAAAGGGGAAAAAGGACAACCCTGTCTGGTTCCTCTGTTTAGAAACAACTTATTAGAGAGGAACCCTCCTGTTTTAATTCTTGCCTCGGATCCTTTATGCATCTTCTAACTAATCTTACTGTTTTGGAGAATGTAAATGCGTCCACTGTTGTACACATAAAGTCCCAGCTTACTCTGCTAAATGCTTTCTCTGCATCAAGACCCACCGATAAAAATGTATTTACTTACATTCTGCTTCCCACTGGATCATCATTGTTCTAGTATTGTTGTCAAATGTTTTGACTCCTCTCCACAAAACCACATTGATCCATAGCTGTCATTTTCAGCAATACCTTTTAGCTAGTATACAGATAAACACTTTAATCATGGTTTAAAACTGAAATGGGTTTATATAAAGCTGGACCTTGCAGGTCTTTATCCTGGTTGGTTAATACAGCCAGACTGGTACCTTATTTTATTAAGCTGATTGGCTGCTGGCTTATATGGGAGCCCTGTGCCTCTGTTGTTAAGCACTTTTCACATTCAGGTATTTTCAGAGCAAGGTTTGCCCTTGATCTTGGCTTGGAATTAGGATGGAATTTGGTACTGACTGGTTGGTGGCCTAACTTGTTGAAGGCTCCAGCCTTCATGAACACCCTCATTTCTTTGGGATATTGAACTTATACTCTGTCTAGAGGATTGACAATGTTGTGTGGAGTTGAACTGATCAACCTGGAGTACACCCTCATTTCTTTGAGATATTGAACTTATGCTCTGTCTAGAGGATTGACAATGTTGTGTGGAGTTGAACTGATCACCCTGGAGTTTTTCCACATCCTGTTGCTGTGATGTAACTCAAGGTCATTATGATCTATGCTGCTTCACCCCAGGATGGCAGTGGAAAGCTGCCTAGGACAAAATATGGATTCTCCTAAATTGTAGTCTTCAGTCACCTGCATTTATCTTGGCTTACAGTAACTTAAATCTGGTATACATGACTCTTGTTTTGACTGCAGAGGTACTTTAGTGCTAGCTATTAGATGTTCATCGTGTTACACTGCTGCAGTCATTACACTTGGGTTATCCTGCCGTCAGGCGGTCCCTCAGTCGGCCAGAGTTCCAAAGTCTTGGTCCGGCGTCGGTTGCTGTCGCTTCTTCCCTGACGTCAGTGTGCCACGGGTATATAAGATGCATCTGATGCCATTTTCTTCAGTCTTTCTTGCCGCACGGTGCCCAAAGAAAAAGCAGTTCGCAAGTGCCAGTCGGCCGACTCCTGAGATTTTCATTCCGAATCCAGAACCAAAGTCTTCTACAAAGCTAAGTACCCCGTTGGGGAAACTTTTTCTTGCCTCAGACTGATGTCAGTAAAAGTTATTAATTGTATTTCTTGTGGGAAGCAAATACCTCATAAGGATTCCCATTCTTATTGTATTCCATGCCTAGACCCAGACCACGATGTCACAGGTTGTCGGTTTTGTGCTAGGTTTAACAAGCGCACTATTAAACGTTGGTTTGATTTTGCCCGACATTATTTTGGCAGAAAATTCAATTACACCATGCCGTCAGAACAACCGATGACTGGGATATACAAAAAGCGCAAAGACAAGGACAGGCATCTGAAGCCCAAAACTGACAACGAAGCCTCTTCTAGGCCAGTCACAGGTTCTCCGGTTTTCAGCAACGCGCCTTTGCAGCCCCTGACGACCGCTTCTTTGGAACCACAGGCCGCCTCTGACTCCCACGTGGAGATGGCTGGGCCTTTGGATACACCAGATTTATGGCCTACCGAGACTAACCCTTCAGAGGGATCTGGAGCAGCTGAACAACCCTCAGCTTCAGAGGGTGTTTTCAGACCTACTCAGCTAACCATTAAATCTTCTGCTAAGTCTAAAACTCCTTTAAAAACAAAGAAACAGCTTCAACATTTTCCGGGACAGGCCTCCATGCCTAAGAAACAGATGCTCAAAATGGCCAAAGACTTAATTACTCTGATCAGGGGGTCCCACCCTCCTCCTGATAAAAGGCCTAGGCAGGATGCAGACTATGACTCATCCAACCAGGTGTCCATCTCTTCAGATTCATCCTCAGACCAAGGATACTCTTTACCCCCTTATGAGGATTCTGATGCTGAGGAATCAATTCCTTCAGCCTCTCCACCAGAGGACTACTCCTTCGGGGAAACCTTACATACCATGAGGGAGCATTTCCATTGGGAGGGCCAGGATTATTCAGAATCCAAGAAAAGGCTCAGACATTTTCTTTTATTACCTCAACACAGACCCCTTGCTATTCTGCTAGTGTTAGATATTGTGGATGATGTGTATTCTGAATACAGTTTAAATCCTGATTCTTTACCTCCTGCTCCAGTTAAGCCAGACAGATACTACAGAGTCCCTGACTCTCACAAATATCTTTATAAAAGCCCTGTTGCTGACGCTGAAACTATTTCCCAGGGTCCCAAAGGGGTAATGGCCTCTACAGCAAAAAATCCAGTTCCCTCTGACAGAGATTGCAGAGCATTAGAGAGATGGGGGAAGAAAGTATATACATCTGCAACTATAACAATGAGGGCCTTAAATTTCCAGTTTCACATGCTTAAATATCAGCAATTTTTGATGTCTCAGTTGAAACAAAAAATGCTTCCAAATTCAGATCTTCCTGACTATAAGGAAATGCAGGATTTCTTGCATGCAGCTGAACAAGTGGGAAAACATGCTTTGCAATGTGATTTTGATTCATTAGAGGCCCCCTGTAGAGCAGCAGTTACAGGGTCTGTCATTCAAATACATGCTTGGTTAAAAGAGCAGACTTTACCAGATCATGTTAAAGCAAAATTATTGGATGCACCTTTGCAGCAGGATGTTTTATTTGGAGTTAAGGCAGAAGAGGTATTAAAGAAAATGGAGGATAAGGCAAAATTTATGCAAATGGTGAAGGATTTCTTACAGGTTCAGCCTCCTCAATTTAGCAGAAATTGGTCCTTTCCACTTACAGACAGACCTCAAAGGGGCAGATACAGACGTCCAAGAGGCAGAGGTCAACCACAAGGTTCTTACAGGCCTCGACAATGGGGTGCTTCAACCCAGAAAGAAGGGGAAGACAGGCCTCAACCTTATATAAAACAGCCCCAATGACTTCCCACTACAGCTGCCAAGCACTTCTCTCTTGGCAGCCTCCTTGGGGGGAAAACTAGCACTTTTCTGTCACAAATGGCATATGATCACCAAAGACAAATGGGTTCTCAATATTGTATCTCAAGGTTACGGGTTCCACTTTCACACTCTGCCAAGGTTAAAAGGAATGCCAAATCTGCCACCAAATCAATGGGCAGAGGCTCAAAGACAAATTATGGCACTCATGGATATGAGAGCTATTCAAAAGGTACCAACACAGGAGCAAGGACAAGGATTTTACTCGAGACTCTTTCTGGTTCCCAGAAAGGACAAAGCCTGGAGGCCCATTCTGGATCTTTCTTCTCTAAACACTTACCTGGATGTCCCAAAATTCAAAATGTTGACACTATAGCAGCTTCTTCTCATGCTGGGCAAGAAAACTTGGCTCATAACTTTGGACCTCAAAGAGGCATACCTGCATGTCCCTAGCAGACAAAATTGCAGAAGATACCTCAGATTCTTAGCTGGTTCAATGCATTACCAATTCTCTGCACTGCCCTTTGACTTATCTACTGCACCCGGGGTCTTTACAAAATGCCTGGCACCAGTAATTGCATTTTGTAGACAAAAAGGAATTCAAATTTACCCATATTTGGATGACTGCCTTATTCAAGCAGAGAGCAAAGACATTCTTCTAAAGCATCTGGCATTTGTAAAAAGATTGCTAATTTGCCTAGGGTACACAGTAAATGAAAAGAAGTCAAAACTAGTGCCCTCACAAGAGATAATATTCCTGGGTGCCAGCTTAAATACAATGGCCCAGATGGCTTATCTCATGCCAGACAAGCAAGGACAACTGACTCAATATTTCCAGTTGATGGCAACAAAAACCCAACTCCCTGCAAGAAAAATTTTGCAGGCCTTGGGGTACATGGCATCTTGCATACTACTAATTCCATATGCCAGACTGCATATGAGGAAACTACAATGGTACCTAAAGAGTGTCTGATCTCAACACTGTCACAGTTTGGAAACAGTAATACCACTTATTCCTTGCCTTCAACAGGAGTTTCGATGGTGGGCTGAAGCCTGTCACCTCAACAATGGACAGCCTTTCACTCAACCCACAGCCAGGCAAATACTGACAACAGATGCTTCTGATTATGCCTGTGGAGCACACATGGCAGGAAAATGTATTCAGGGCAAGTGGCCCGCAGAACAAAGGCATCTTCACATCAATCAAAAAGAGATGCTAGCTGTACAAAATGCCCTTATAGCTTTCAAGGACCTTCTGCATGCAGGACAACAACTACTAAAGACATACAACACCACAGTTATGTGGTACATAAACAAGCAAGGGGGCACTCATTCATATCCCCTCTGCAGACAAGCCATGACCTTGTGGAGCACAGCTCTAACCTATCAAGTTCATCTGCAAGCACAATTCCTGCCAGGAGAGAAAAACACTCTGGCAGATGACTTAAGCAGAAACATCATGCATCCGCATGAGTGGAAATTACATCCACAAATATTCAGAATGATAACACAAAAATGGTGGAGCCCAGACATAGATCTGTTTGCATCCCCAATGAATTGCCAGCTACAGAAATTTTGCACAATGACTTACCACCCAGAAGCATGGAAAGTGGATGCCCTCTCATTCAGCTGGAAAAACCTACAAGTATATGCTTTCCCACCACTACCTCTCCTTTCAAATGTTCTCCTAAAAGCCAGACAAGAAAAGCCAAAGATGATCCTGATTTGCCCAAACTGGACACGCCAGCACTGGTACCCAATCTTAACGAACTTAGCACAAGGTCCACCATGGATTTTGCCTCAAATCCCACATCTTCTGATTCAGCAAAACAATCAGATACTTCACAGCCAGCTCAAGACTTTAAACCTGGCTGCATGGCAGATTCCTTAGTCAAGCAAGCAATGCTTCTCTCCAAAGCTGTTGTGGATGCCATTCTGGAGGCCAGAAGACCTAGCACCAGGAAAGCCTATTTGGATAAATGGAAGAGATTCTGTGCCTGGAACCAGGCTCACAGCCTTGACCCTCTTGTCCCAAATATTCCTCAGATATTACAATACTTAACTGACATGCTGGACAAAGGCTTCTCCTTTTCATCCATTAAGATCCACGCCTCTGCCATCTCATTACAACACAGACCCACCAATTTTTTCTAATCCTTTGCTAACACAGTACCTCAGAGGGGCTAAAAACATAAGACCACCCCGTAGAGCACCAACTCCAACTTTAAACCTCAACTTTGTCTTGGAAAAATTAACTTTACCTCCATTTGAGCCAGCTAACTCAGCAGACTTAAAATATGTCTCTTGGAAATATGCTCTCCTCCTGGCAATAACCTCAGCATGAAGAGTTTCAGAATTACAGGCACTAATGGCAGTGGAACCTTTCATCATTTTCCACCAAGACAGGGTGTCTTTAAGAACAAACCCTACTTTTATGCCAAAGGTGGTATCAAGTGTGACTCTAAACCAAACTATTCACTTGCCAACTTTTTATCCAAATCCACAGAATAAAGGGGAGAGACTTCTGCATTCCTTGGACATACACAGGCAGTTACACTTCTACTTGGACAAAATGAAAGCTTTCAGGAAAACTGAGCAATTGTTTGTAGCATATGCTGCAGGAGCACAGGGAAAAAACATTTCAAAACAGACCATTTCAAAATGGATAGGGCACTATATACGTTTCTGCTATACACACCATGGGAAAGCTGTACCTAACAGCATTAGGTCTCATTCCACCAGGGCCACAGCCACTTCAAATGCCTACCTCAGAGGAGTACCTACCAAGGACATTTTGGAAGCAGCAACTTGGAGTTCTGTACATACCTTCACCAAGCATTAACATCTGCCTCTTTACTCTAAATCCAGAGCTGGTTTTGCCACTGCAGTGCTGCAGGGCCTTATAGCCACCCCTAATGCCTTATAGAACCAGCCACCCAATCTCAGCTTTGGGATTCTACCCAAGTGTAATGACTGCAGCAGTGTAACACGATGAACATAGTACAGTTTTGCACCTACCATAAATGTAGATGCTCGAGTGTATACACTGCTGCAGTCCAGGTTATCCTCCCTCCTTCCCCTCTTACTTGCTGGTACTTACCTAGGCCTTCTACCCTTTGGTACCTATGGGGAGTATTTGCTGGTAACTGAAAGTTTTTGATTGCTTTTCTTATTTATGTTTTATTAGCAATTTACATTGCCTACCTTTTTGGGGGCACCTGACATCTGGGGCAAGAAAAACTGAAAAAAGTGGCGTCAGCTGCATCTTATATACCCATGGCGCACTGACGTCAGGGAAGAAGTGACAGCAACCAACGCCGGACCAAGACTTTGGAACTCTGGCCGACTTTCCCTTCCTGAAAAATTGTCAGGCCTTTGGGATTGATGCTTCTCTCAGTACTTTGCTTTCTTTACAGTCCCGTCCTGATTCTGTGCTCCTCTCATCTAGATGGTTTTATTTTCTATAAATTCACCTGACTGTATGACTCATGAGGCCAGGGTCATCAGTGGTGGTAGGCACATTCTTATGCTATCATCTGATCTACAAAGGGAACCCACCATAATATGCAGAGATACCAACCCTCTGACTTTCTGCTGTGAAGTGGTTCCTTCAACAGGTCTTTGCTGTTGAGTATGATCTAAGTTGAGCAAGTAGATTTTTCTGTACTGGTTGTTAGAAAATGAGAGGTGTCAAATCTTCATTGATATTGCTGATTTGCTGGAGGCTGCTAGCTAGTGACAAAGGTGTAAAAGGGTGCTGGATTATTTTAAATCACTCATCTGGCTGGGCAGATGTTGTTACAGATGCACCTCAAGGCTCTGTATTAGGACTGATTTTGTTTAATGCTGTTTTCCCATTATTACCATACAGTAATATCTGTTGCATATCAAAATTTGCAGATGTTATTAAAATATGATTCCCACATAAGTAGCAGAAGGGATAGAAATACCTATTATTTATGCTACTAGTTTGTTTTGTTGGTTCACAAATCATGATTTAAATATTAATAATGATAAAAGTGAAATTTTTTTCTTTGACAGCTAGGCTTCTACAGTAGGAGGTATGAGCTGTGTTGAACTGCTACTACTTTGTAATACAAGGATCTCAGTGTCAGACAGTATAAAAATTCAAGTGAATGCCCAATTTATGAAAAACAAGGCAGTGATATAACATCTGGCTTGATACTAAAAAATATTCCACTTGGAGTCATACTTTCTTAGCAAGGCTTTTCATTGTATACATAAAACCTGTATTGCAGTGTAATTCTTTATTTTGTATTTATTCAGAGTGGATATACTACTGTTGGAGAATGTGCAGAGGACATTTACAAAAAAGAAATATGTTTTATTATACAACGGCCCCACATTAATATTCCAAAATGTGCATGCTGATCGGTCAGCGTGCACGTTGTAAATCAGAGTTATAGTAATGGAAAAAGGTCCGGTCGCCCGGACTTTTTCCATTAGTATAGCTCTTTTTTTTACAGCTGTCTAGCTATGTTAAACGAGTTTAACATAGCGAGACAGCTTTAAAAAAGTAACGGAGATTCTCCGTTGCTTTTTTTTAAAGCTGTCTCGCTATGATAAACTCATTTAACATAGCGAGACACTTTGTAAAAAGCAATGGAGATCTTGCTTTCTCCGTTGCTTTTGCCCACAGCTCTGATGTACTGCGTAAGCATGCGCATGCACAGTACATCAGAACTGCCGCAAAATACCAGACAGCTACGGAAGGGAAGCAAGGAGGCATTATACAATGCCATTATTTAAGAAAAGTAATTATTCTTTTTCTTAAATAATGTCATTGTATAATAACAGTAACCCACTTCTGGGTGTGGGTAATGCTGGATTTACCCATGGTTGTCTTTGTTTGGCCACTCGGGCTTTGCCCTTGTGACCAAACCACACCAACCGTGGGTAAATCCAGTATTACCCACACCCAGGCATGGGTTATTGCTATATTAATCACTTCCACATAACTCATGGTGTAAATTGCTAGAACTTTACTCAGTAAGCTGTAGGTACTTGTGGGATAAATTATGTTTAGCATGGGAAGCATTTTATGAGGGGAAATTAAGGATTTTATGGAATGCTGAAATTTTGCTTACTAATCACAATTCCAGAAAAAGTGGGTTTATATATTTAGTTGACAGCTGTAGAGCTACTGTTAAAATGAAATTCATCACTCAGTCCATGCTTATGCTGTATAATAAATTACCTTCAGGAATAAGGAAAAGTGATACATTACATATTTTTAAGAATTTATTGGTTATTTGGATGGGTAAACTGTTCTGCTCAATCCAGAGTCTACATTCTAAACAGACTAAGTGGCCAAAGTGCAGTTTCATAAACTATATGAGTGCATGGAATGCAGATGGAGAACAGTTATATAACTAATTTAAGATGTCTTAACATGCACCATCACAGGAGTATGTCTAACCCCTGAGTGTGGGATTTTCCAGAAAAAAGATTGCATGAACTCTTGGTCGGTAGAGTAAAACCAACCATAACTTCTGTAAAGGAGGGTTTGTGCCATAATTCAACTGATAGGGTATACATGCATTTAGTGTTATAAAAAGTTTTTAGCCAAGCAGATTAAGAATAGCAGTAGGTATTGTCAGCTCTTTAATTAGTGGCATTTGTCAGCCTTCAGCATGTGGCTTGCACCAGGTAGTCACTCCTCTGCTTAAAAAAGAAAGAAAGTTGTTAATTTTGAAATTGATGAGTAGAAAAAAACATTTGTTTTAGTGCTCCAGGTGCCCTTTTCTCAGTTTTTCTAACTTGAAGATCATTTGCTGTGGTGAGTTCCAGACAGTACTGCACTTTATTATGTTTTGTTATTTTTCCTGTACTCCTTCATTCAGATTTATTGTTTTTTCTTGCAGTATAGTGGTTGTTGATATACTTTTTCCTGTTATGTTTTTAACAGTTTATTATAAATCACTTAATTATGTGTATATTTTGTATTGCATTTATTATTCTTGTTGAGGTCTGCATTTCTCTTTCTAAACTAGATCTGGAAATCAACTTCAATAAGCAGTTCTTGGTGAACATTTTTAAATGTCTTGTGTTTTATGAATAGAAAATAAATTAGGTTCTGCAAAATAATTTTTTGCAATTGTCCATTTATTCTTAAATTGTTAACAGGGGCAGATTTATTAAAGATGTCTAGAGAAGACTTTGTCCAGGTTTGTGGTCCAGCTGATGGCATCCGACTCTTCAACGCAGTTAAAGGAAGGTTAGTAACTGACTCTCACCACTCTTTTTCTTAGTGTGGATGGGTGCTTTGAATAAATAAGGAGGCAATTTCCTAGAAATGAAACATTTTAATACTGAATTGTTAGCTATTTCAACACATGCTTAACTTACAGATACTTTATTCCACAGTATGATATTGTATACTGTGAGGCCCACCACTGCTACCATTATGTGATGGCCACCACTGACACTAGTATGTGACATCCCCATGCTGGGCCAGTAATCAAGGAGCCTGAATCCTCACCACTGACACTGGAGTGGGGTGTGCAGTTGGAATACAAATGGATACACCCAGTATTTCCAGATGTAGACCTCTCTGCATCCAGCTCAATTTCCCTTAAGAGCACACAGGGAACACACTCAACTTGGGGTCTGGATGTCTCTATATTCATCTCCCTCCAGGTCCCCAATAAGACTCCCCACTAGTACAGCTGTAGGGATAGGTTCTCAGCTGAGTGTCCAAGCCAAGTCCTCCAGTACCCTCTCTGTGAACCCAGTGCCTTGTGTCCCTGCCCAAGTAGCTGACACACACACACACACACACACACACACACACACACACACACACACACACACACACACACACACACACACACACACACACACTTTGAGATTTGATTTGCAGACACACACACACACACACACACACACACACACACACACACACACACACACACACACACACACACACACACACACACACATACACACCTGGGAAAGGCTGGCAGAGGTTTGCTAGCTCTGTCCCCTTCTGCCCAGATTATGAGGTAGTTATCACCGCCACCAGACACTCCACAATCAGCTGCTCTAAGGCCCTTAACAAAGGGTGTCCAATTATAATGTGTAATATTAATACTAATGCAAAGGGTAGTAGTTGACCAAGATGGCTAGGCCTTCTGAATTCGCCCACACAGTGTCACCAAATAAATATAAGTACTCTTAAAGGTTAGATACTTTCTACAAGGACTAGCCACAATAAATGTTTTAAATATGTGTAATAATAAATAATAAAAGAACATGAAAATATTGAATATATATTTACAGTAAATCACAGAGTTCAAATCACAGAAAATATTGAAATTAACATTGATGGACAGACTCATACAAATAAAGAAAACATTCTCTAAACTAAGCTTCACTATATTCTTGACTGAATCTTAAAGAATTACTGTTCCTAGTTAAGTTACTTACTATTGCATGGCAAGATGATGTGGGTGAGGGTCTTTCTAGTCAGTTTCAATCATTATAATCAATACTCTGAGATTTCTGTTTGTAATATCTAAAATATAATTTTCAAGAGGGCTGGCAGAATGACCTCATCTGGTCACCTGACTCCAGGTTCTCACAGTATTCCCCTTTAAAGCTGAGAAAGGAATTTAGTATAGACAGCTACAATACACATCTAAATGTTTATGGCAGTGCCTGGGGCTTCCCCTCTTTTTACTGAGCTAATGAACAAAAGCTTTTTCCCAGACCTAGCATCTCCAGTCCTATTCAGCACCGTGGAGTGCTATTTTAATTGTTTAACAGCTCATTTACATTTCCCTTATTTTTCTTAAAGCAAGCTAGCTGGTTAACCAGTATCCTATATTAAAAGACATACATTTAATTCAGTTACAATAATACATGTACAGTTATTTTCACTTCAGTAGGGTGCACTTTTGATACATTTCAATATAAGCAAACCTCGCAAACCCATTTTCAGCACAAACATCTGTACAAATCAATTTGATATACAAATGACATACAGTTCTAATACATTTGCAACACAAGCATCTTGTATAAATCAGTTTGATATTCAAAGGACATATCATTCTTTACAAAACTCCAGCTGGCTGTGTTGGCACTTGCCCATATCATCACATTTGTGTTGACCCAAAAAATAGATTTTTTTATCTTGAAAAGACTGTTACTATTACTCATTACTCATTTAAACACATTTGGTAACTTTGGAGATATCAGAACTTCGGGAATAGTATAATAGGTGTGGGTACTGTTGTTTGAAAGTTATGTCTAGAAAGTGTATATAAACATCAGTACAAATATGCATGTTAGTACATTTGCAGTTGAGTGAGTGCTATACTACATAGTACATGATGAATGCCTTCCCAAGTAAATGGACTTAATGAATGGTATGGAAACATATACATGTTTGCAGATTTTTTAAATCCCCCCTCATTTTCTCACTTGTTGTTAAGGGTCCTATCCCATACTGGCTTATTCATTCCCTCCATCCCTCAGTGCCTTTGTTGAGTGTGGTGATAGCATACATTGTAGCCATTTTCATGTGGGAATTAAAAGTTATTTTGTATGATTCTAACTCATCCTTTGGCTTAAAGGTGTAATGCAGTGGTCACTGCTGTAGAGGCAGTGCAAATATATGCTTCTGCATTCTATGTATTAAGCTGGATTTCATGCATGGTCCTTAACTGTCTCATGGTCGTAGACTTCCTAACACAGGTTCTGCAATCCAAGGTCTTCCCCCAGTTGGACTTTTTGCAGTAGGTCTCTACGAAGCTGGTAGCAACTTTTAACTTCCATGCCTGACTTTGATGCTCTTCCACCACTCAGGCTGGTAATGCAACCCATCAGCTGGGGAATATTCAGGGTCAGAACCACTGATCCAATATACTTCCAGGTTGTCTTGAATGCTGCAGTTATCTGTGTCACAGAATTCCTTATTACACAGGACCAGCATGCATCCTCAGCATGTTTTTATGAATATTGTGAAAGGTCAGGCTATGCGTGCTTCTAGACTGTATGTAAGTGATGAAGGTTTAAAGAAAGAGATGGTGGTTTTGAAAGACCATTTTTTATACCATGGGTATAAATTGAAGGACTTGGAAAGGGGCTTAACATTGAGCACTCAGCTGAGACCCTCACATGCTAGACCCTATTTTTTGAAGGCTATGGATTCGATAGCTGTTACAGGGATTAAATCTGGGGGGAGGATAGATGTTTTCTTGTCCCTACAATACAGCAGTGATGTTTGTACTATCACTGAAATTGTTAGGAAGTCTATACTTTGCACAGATGACAGGATTAAGGATATGGTTGGAGAACATCCATCCTTTATGTTTAAGAGTAAAACAAACTTGAAGAGGATGCTATGCTATCCTGACAGACTTAAGAAATCCAAAACAGTTGGTGAAATTACAGGCACTTTTCCCTGTGGTCGATGTCACTTTTGCAGTTATATAGATAGTGGTAGTAGTTTCAGTAATTCTGATACTGGCGTTACATTCCATTTTAATGTTAGAGCTAATTGTAACATGAAAGATGTTGTATAGCTGGCATATTGCATAATGTGCTCATGTTTCTACATTGGTAAGAGTAATCGTAGGCTTAGGGAGCATATTAGGGAACATTTATATTCCATCAGGATCCAATATTTGTGCAATGCACTTGCTAAACATATGTCTGAGAGAGTCTTCTCTCATGAATATAGATTTTGTGCAATAGATAGAGTGTATTTTATTTCTAGACTAGGTGATTTAAATTTTAGAACTGAGATTGTGGAACTTGAATGGATACTTAGGATGAGATCTAATAAGGGTTCGGGTCTGAACAATCATGTTTCCCTGAAACCTGTTCTAAAGTCATGGCCTCTTAGGAAGAAATAAATGTTTTCTTTAGGCAGCATGATAAATTTTATATGTTGTTATGTGTGTGTATTTATATGTTTTACAAATGCGTTTTTACAATATATGTTTTATTGACATGATTTAATGTTTAATTGTTTGAGATGAGTGTGTTTATTTGCTGTGATTTGATTGAATGGGATATTCTTTATATTGTTTGCTTCTACCTTTGCTGTGGTCTGATGAAGTGAATTTTAAATGTCGGGAAAGCGCTTACCATATTAAATATTATTTTATTGGCTGTTGTGGGCTTCCGGTGTACATATTTGTTTTACTTTGCAAATTGTGTGTGTCTGCTTAAGAGGAGAGATAGAGATTAATCTGGTCAGCAGTGTTGAAACTATAATCTAAAAGTGTGTACCTTATTTAAAACTGCATGATGGGAACATAGTTTCCATAATTGCAGATATGATGGGGTGGAGTGATTTAAGAAGTGGTTGTTCACCTTGACTAGAGCGATGGTGGGTCAGAGTAGTTGTGGTGGTGTTGAGGTTTCTTTAAAGTTTGTTATAAAGTTATGATGCCCAAGTCATGCCATTCATTTCTGAACTTATAAAGCCCAACTACAGTCTGGGCAGCCATTGACAGAATAAAGACCAGGGCAATTGAGGAGCCAGGTAGGGAAGATGGAAGAGAACAGTTTGGGAACAAATATTGATACTGTCCTTCTCTGTCTGCAAGAGGGATTGCCTGATCCATCAATACTGGTAGATGTTGGCAGGTGACAGAAGGATGCACTCTGATGTGTTGGGTCATCTATCTGCAAGGATTGCCAGGCATCACCTTGTGTTGGAAGGTGATAGAAGGATGCACTCTGATGTGTTGGATCATCTACCTGCAAGGATTGCCAGGCATCATTGTGTTGTAGCCTGGATGATGTATGTGTAGAGGCATGCATGCAGTAAACTGCCCTGGCACTGCAATCCTCACTTCAACAAAACATTTGACAGAAGCATCTAATGGAGAAACAGAGGTTGGAGATTGAAAACAGAAAATACTGATGGCTGGCTAGATGGATCACAGCAATAGCGAATGGAGAAGTTATGGTCAAGAAAAAAGTTAAGTCAAAAGACAGTTTTCAAACTTCTCATTTTTGATGTGATACTAGATATATTTGTGTTATTTTTATAATCAAGTAAGCAAGCAGATGAGAGATTGGAGGCAAAAATTAAAGTGGGCGGGTTCCTCTCTGATAATTTCAGTTTGAGCAGAGGAACTAGGCAGGGATGTCCTCTTACCTCTTTTTGTATTTGCATTATGTTTAGAACTATTGGCAAAGAAAATAAAGGACTTAAAAGTTCAAGAATATAATTGGTATGGTAAACAAGAAAAGCTGGCTGTATTTGCAGATGGTATTATTTTATACTTGATAAAACCATAAAAGGATATTTCAGTACTGTGGAACATTTTGAGACAGTTTCAAATATTTTGGAGATACAAAATTAATGAAGCTAAAACAAAGGCAATAGCTATAAATCATGTACCATACACTAATTGGTTCAGTAATATCCAAATTTGTGGGGACATGATAAAATGAAGTACTTAGGAGTATGGATTAAAAATGATTCTGATGTGACAGCTAAGGATATGTGGAAAGAGACTAAACAAAAGATAATACAAAAACTGAGAAATTGGAAGTTCTGTTTTATGGATATGGATAGCAAGATGCAAGCAGTTAAAATGTTTTAGTCCCTTTAGTTGTACACACAGGTCTGACATTTTTTATCAACTAGAGAAGTTGTGGATAGCAGTTAATAAAGAACTGAAGGATTTTATCTGGGAGGGGAAGGAGACAAGAGTCAAGTGGTTTAAGCTGATTCTACAAATAGAACAAGGTGGTCTGGGATTTTCCTGATTTGAAGGGGCATATCAGAGCTACACATTTAAGGCTCCTGTACATAGCACACATAGAAACCTATAATTCAAAGTGAAAATGGATGATGATTAAACAGGGGGGAAGCTCAAGAAACAATGAGAGACTGGGATTTTGGATGCAGATCCTTAAGGAGAATAAAATAACCATGCAGAATATTATAGTCATAAAGTAGCAGAAAGCATTGCAAGAATTAAGTCAACAGGGTAATAAATAAAGGAGATTCTGCTGATAGGGATGACTGCAATTAGGGATACAGTCAAGAGGCAAGAGGGGGCTACAATTTTTTGGAGAAAACTGGCAAAAGAACCAAGGTATTGGGAGAAAATAATTAGAGAGGCAAAGGTAATAGAATGGGGAGAGGTCAGAAATGCAGGATGAAGATTGCCTTCCCTATCAAGGATTGATACCAGAGTATAGACAAAGAAAAAGAAATAGAGGGATTTTAAGTGAAAGACCAGCACTGGTAGTGTTTTAATAGATTCTAGTACAGAAGCTGCTGTTAAAAAGGAATAATTAGTAGAGTATATAAAACATTGCATGATAAGAATCAATCAAAGGGGGGTAGAAAGGATTGGGAAGACAGACTGGATAAGCAATTCACAAAGAGACAATGGGGGGATATATGTATATCTCCCAAATATGCAACAAAGTCTAGAAGATTTAGGATATTTGCCTGGAAGTGTTTACACAGGCATTTTTTTACCCCAAGCAGGCTCCAAAGAATGGAAATTGTGGGAACAATATATGCAGAGCAAGAATTAGGTTTAAGAGGCAGGATTTGAATGCGCTATATAATGCTTAACTGACAATGATGGATGTTTTATAAGTGATGTATAATGTTTACAACTACAATTGTTTCAATGGTGTCTTTGATGTAAACTGTTTGCAACTAAAGTGATATCATTTTGTATGTTTTTCATTTATATAAATGTAAGATTGCCTTTGTCATATGTGTAAATTTAATAAAGATGTTTAAAAAAAGCATACAATTGAAATTCTTCTGGAGTACCAGCCCACAGAAAAAAAGCATAATCTATGTATCTGTGGTAGAACAATACTTTTTTGGCTTAGGGGCGCTGCTTCTGAAATTTTTCCTCCCATGTGGTCATAACCAAATTGGCGAAAACTGGAGGGACTCTAGCTCCCAAGGCTACTCCAGATGTCTGTTTAAAAAACTTGCCTAAAAAACTAAAATAGTTGTTGTCTAAGACCAGGTCCCTAAGGGAACATACAGTATTTATTTTATTGTCGTCAAAAGTTGTGTGACCACGTAAATATTCCCTTAGATACTCTATACCAGCATCTTGTGGAATGTGGGTTTAGAGGGAGACAACATCCACAAGAGGCAAAGCAAATAAAAAAAATGGTTCCTCTGTACTGAAGCCATTTAGCAGCTATAAAGAATGCCAAGAGTGCCTTAGACAGTATCGTGAACTCTGAATCACAGGGTTCAAAATGTGGTCTAAAAAGATTGAAATCGGTTCATTCTTGGAAAAGGCTGACAACACAGTAGGTCTAAATGGAGGTTTATTCCTGTTTTTTTGTACCTTAGGAATTCAGAAAAAAAATTGCTATTTTCAGAAATTCCACCTGAAGAAAAACAAAAGTATCTTAATCAAAATTGCCCTGACTAAACATGTAAAACAAAATGTGGTCTATGGCAGAAAAACTTCTTCTAATAATTCCTGTTACACAGAAGTGTCAAAAGAAATTATCACCCAACAAATCTAAAACTGCACTGTTGTAATCCTCAGACTTCATCAGCACTAACATCCCACCCTTGTCTGCCTTCATGGTTCTAATGTCTTTTTTTTTATATATTTTTAGTTAAATTGTAATATTTGTGTTTAGTTGTCAATTTGTTCCTTAATTCATTTTCATCAATGTTGTTTAAGGCCTGAAGGGTGCTGTTAAGGGTGGGATTGAATGTACTTCTGATTTTGTCAGGACCTGGTTTCCGATGTACATCGCTCATAATGTATTGTAACTTGCGTTTTCTTACATGTAGCTTGAAGTCTATGAGCAATTTTGTGATATCCACAGAGTTGCTGGGAATAAAAGAAAAACCTTTTTGTAACACAGATAGATGTTCTGTGTTAAGAGTGACCTTTCTTAAATTAAGCAGTTCTATTTTGTAATCTAGGTCTTCCTTTTGTTTTTTCTCTCACTTTGCCCTTGTACTGTTTGCTGATGGACCATTTTGGAGTCCTTATCTTGCCTGATGGGTGCATTAAAAAAGGGCCGGGTGAGGCAGTGGGTGGTAGGGGGCAGTTTTTGTTGTAATTATTACTTGTACTACGTGCTGCTGTACTAATGGTGTCAACAGTCCCACCAGCTATTGGTGGTGGAACAGGGGTAATGGTAACATTGTTAGCCACAGCTGGTGGTGTGGAGGTGTTAGTAGTCTTTACTGGATAGGCTACCCCTTCAGCGTACGCTGCAATATCCCTTCAAAGTTTACCCTGTTTCCTCTGTATAATTGATGCCCTCAAATGGTCAGCTTTAGCAGCAATGCCAGAATACAATGTAATAAGAGATTGAAAACTACTGGAACTTTTAATTTTGTCATCAAGTTCTTGTAATTGGTTTCTAATGTTGCCACTCTCATTCTGGTAATTCCTGACTAAAGCCTTCATCAATGTTACACCAGTGTTGTTGAAAATAGATACCAATTTACTGTACAAGAACTCTCTTTTTTAATACCGTTGGGAAACTTAAAAATGCGTAACCTTTGTGGTACACACTCTTGCACAATGCACTCTTCTAGGTATAAAATGTTATATTGTAAAGTGATAAATTTGTTACTGAGTTGCTCCAGTTTGTAAATGTCATTCCTACATGTAACAAATTTGTTGGTAACAAAGGAATTCTTACTGTTACTTACTGCACCAATGTTCACCTTGTTGAAACAACTGGACAAAGGGTTTACTACATCCTTGAAAACTGAATCAAGTAGATTCTGTGTGTGCAAGCCAATACCGTTTGCACCATCAAAAGTGTTGGTCTCTCCAAGGGGGCAGCATCTCTTCCTTGCAGTGCTGCCATAGACAAGTTTGAAACTGCTATTTGGAAGCCTGTTGAAGCCCAATTGGCTTCTAGAGAAAACCCCATCCAAAACAGCTCCAGATATCACAGATGTGAGCTGTTGCATAAAAGCAATAAGCTCCTCTGGTACAGGATATGTTGTCAGAGCCATCAGAGTGTCCCGTGACAAAGCCTCACCAGCCATGGTTAAACGGCAAAAGCAAGTCCAGGAAATCAAAGTGAAATTGAAGACAACCAAACCAAAAAAATGAGTAAAACGAAGTACAACCAAGGCAAGGCTCCGGACAAGGAATTAATGCTTTCTTTCTTTTTATTCTGAGAACTTCAGAAATGCAAACAGGATCTAACACTGAGTTGTAAGATCATGTGATCAAACTCAACCAATAGTGGCATGAAAAGAAGTGAAATTCACTCATAAATATTCATTAAATAGATTTAAAGCTATATTGGGTTAAAAAGTGAATTTGCTTATTAAAAACTAGTATAAAAACATGAAAGGACTTAACAGTATTAAAAAGAGTTAGTAAATTCTGGAACTCTGAATGATACTGAAAATGATTTCTGAACCAGAGGATATGAGTCAAACACGTTACATATGATCCTGGATCCCATTACAGATTCTAATACTAACAGTGACACTATGTGAAATAGACCTTTTGGTAGAATTATGCAGTGAGGAAACCCTAACCCAAAAGAAGAGAAAAATAAAGACAGTTGCATTCTAACTTACACCTGGGATTTCAGTACAGTTAAAGCCATTATTAAGGAGAACTGGGAAGCCTCAGTAACAATGTGCAGCTTGTAAGGGTTTTAGGAGATCACCCTACTTTGTGTATAAAAAGAGCAGAAGCATATGTAGCTATGTGGGAAAGAAAAATAAGGAACCCCAGGATGACATCAGCACTAAAATCTGAGGGCCACCTAACTGCACCTTCTGTGAATACTTGATGGAGTGCGACTCATTTGAGTGCCCCTATCTTAAAAAGATGGTGAAATCTTCAGCAAGCGATAACTGTAATATGGAAAAAGTTGTATATAGGGCCACGTATAATGACTGTCCTGCATTTTATGTGGATAAGATTATGAATAAACTGAAAAGGAGGATTTCAGATCATCTTTCTGACATCAGATGTAAATACCAGAGGAACATCTTATCCAGATACTTATTAGAACACCCCATATGTTCTGATTATAAATTTATCATTCTGGATTGTGTGGAGAATGGATGAGTTTGAAAGGGAAGTCAGTGGTGTATTGGAGAAAAAAGAACTATACTGGCAGTTGAAAGTAAATGCATTCAGAAAACTAGGACTTAATTACTATTGCTCTATTTAGTGTGTGTTGAATCTATATAAGCTGCCACACAATCTGTGAAGGTTTTTTAGGGAATTTTTTGAGGAAAATTTTTATGTACTTAAAATATACTAATTAATAAAAATGATGTGTAGAATGTGAATAAATATATAAATTTATATGTTTAGCTACTTTAACCTCAATTTTGCTTTGATTAGATTTGTTGCTCACAACAGGGTTTTTCATGCCGCTATTACCATGCAGTATTGGTATAATTCCCCCACATACCATACTGTTGTATGCCCATGCACATACCTGCACACTTTTATACATTACTAGTTTACTTCATGCACTGTTTTCTGTATTTATTGTGTGGGTTTTCTATGTATAAACATGTTTTTAGGGGTGTAAACATGAAAACTGTAATGATTTTTTTTTGCAAAGCACTGATTCTGTTTATGGTTATATAGCTATGTGTTTTTCTTGATTTTAGTTCTTGTCATAGACCTGATGAAGGCTTTATTGCATTAGTTAGCCAAAAATGATTTTAGTTAAAACTCTTTTTATGTATATGCTATGCTTTTCTTAATACCTGATCTTGGAATATAGATTGCAAATAGGTGGTGTTTTCCTTAACTAGGATTTAGTTTGATCTAATTAGTATTAGTGTGTGTGGGTGGATACTTGCTGTTCTAAGATGCACTTTTAAGGCCCTGTTTATATTGTTTGCCTTGAATTGGCTGGTTTAAAATTAAATACATACATTTCCACACGTTCTTTTAAGTATGTAAAAGCTGATGTGTTTAAAATCGTTAAAATAGTTCTGATTTCTTTGTTACTGAGGATCACTTGTCTGTGATGAATAAAGGCTTGTTGCTTTGGACCACTACCTGGGTTTCATGATTTTTGGAAATTTTTGTGACTGAGCTTATCAACGAAGTTTTAAGACCATTAGTTTCTGGATTTTTTTCCTCAATCCTCTTGGTGGTGAAGTTGGAACTAGACAGATTTCTGTACTCCTTCATTTTTACTTTAATAACAAATAGCAGCTAGAAGAGGGCAAAACGTAGCTTTCATGAAACATAAGATACTTGCACATATTTCTATTTTTTCTAATATATCAGGATCTGCTCTTAAAAATAAGATTTAGACATAAAGAAAAAAGAGAAATTGCAAATTTCTGTCCCAGAGTAAGATTTTTAAAATGTAACACAGTAGAGCTGGTTACGTCTTGTGAGGGGCACGCTACATGTAGTCCTTGTCCTTTAACTTTCAAGTGGAGGCCACTCCCTGTGATGACACTGGAGGGATGTGAAGCTCACTCAACTTCCCCTTATGTCCCTATCATCCATATTTTTTTAAACAGTTGATGGGAATTGAAAAAAAATGGGGCTGGCTTTTTCTGCTAAAAGTTATAAATCTTCAAAGACTCAAGAAAAAACCCACTTTTGTAAATATGGAATTAAAATCACCCTTGTAATAGCCACCAGATGCACAAGTCAACCTTGTTGGCATTGCAGATTTGAATACCATGTCTATTTCACCTGTTCCCTTTCATCGGAAATAAGGTTTGTGGTAGAAAACCCAGCCAGGAACAAAATATTGTTGGTTCAGCAGGCTCCTAGTCCTACTCCAACTATCAATTATAGGGGTCTTATGCTCAGATATCTTAAACTCCTTTATTTAGAGATTATAAATGCTTTAAACACGAATGCTTAGATCTGGTGCAAAAAGCTGCTTTTCATTTGACAGCTGAGTCTGAACCACAAACTTAAAGCTGAAACACTTAAATATGGAGTATAATCCATCTTTTCCTGATGCAGACTTGTAAAGTCAGGCACTGTCATGAAACATTTTGGCAGAAGACTTGCTTACCCTCTATGTTAATTGTTGTCAGGAAAACTTGTTAAAAACATTTATCTGAAATAATTTTTACCTAAATGTATAAAAATGTTGTAGTTGGGGGTTACCAAAAAGTGTTTTTGCTGGTTGTCTCAAAATTATTTCTTAAAAAGACTGGGTTTTTCTAACAGGACATTCATAGACTTTTTATTTATTTATTTTACAGTTTGTTCACCGGGATAATCCATTGGGCCGAAAAGAGCCTGTTTTCATTGGAGTCCTGGGGAGAAAAGCTCCATGAGAGATTATACAAATATGAAAAATGCATAAACAAATGAGCAATACAGTAGTAAAATACAGACATTCTATAGAATTAAGACATTATACAGATGAAGGACCTTATGAGATTTAGAAAAAATCCATAACAAATGAGTAGTACAGTGGTGAACTACATTTTATAGAAAAAAATATTTAAAAGAAAATTGAAAATTTGAAAAAGATTGTGAGTACATATTTACAAGTATGTTTGTTTGTACAGTGGGAATATAGCAGTAGAGGTGAAGGAGATTTGCATAGGTATCATATGAGCATTATATCGGGGGTAGAGAGTGGGAAGAGGAGGATTTAGTGTTGAGGAAGAAGGGAGAGAATAGTACAAAGAAGTAGTGTATGTGGAATGTAAAGAGGAGGGAAGAGAGGATGGTTCCTCTAGCTGTAATATTCAGGCTCTTTTTTTTCATCTGAACCATGGAGCAAGCTACTGACTCTTCAGTTTTTCCCTCCACTGTTCTCAAGAAAAATAAAACAAAAAATTATAGGGAGCCTTTGCCTGTTAATCAGTCTTCTTCTCTGCGTCAGCTTTTGACAGGTGACTCTGTTGTGGCAAAAGCTGGTTCCTCAGGTCACACATCTTTTTCCTCGGATCCCTTTGGTGTAGCTCCTTGGGAAGCCACTAAAGACCAATGGTTAGACACTTCTTTTGTGGCTGTTGGAATGTTATCTGCAGGCACAGGATAACATTCTTGCTGGTAAATATGTATATATGGTATATATAGGAGGGAATGCATGATGTTTTACCACATAGACAGTCTAAGATGTGATTCCTGGTCTAGTGTCCCTACCTTGAGTCAATCTGTTTCTGAGAAGTTTCCGGGGGGGGGGGGGAACAGAAGATACTTTGGCTTGGATAAGAAGATTAGGCTTTGCTAATGCTTTATATCAAGCTATTAGTTCCTTAAACTCAGATCCCTCACTGACTATAAAAGAATTCCGTCTTTTTCTGATACTTATTCTCATCCAGAAAAATTTGACTGGACTGGGAGGGGATTTTATGTGTTAATTCTGTGCAGACAGTTAATTCTGATTCTGTGGAAAGTGACTTTTCAGACCCCCCAGAAGTGTTATCTTTTTCTGAAGCTATTTCCAAAATGAAAGATTTGTTTCAGGGGGAACGGAGTAACATTCCAGTATCCCAGAAAAAAAAAATATGATTTATTACAACTGGATTGTCTTCAGCCTGTACGTGCTCCTCCTAATTAACCAACATTAGAAGATGTTTTCTCATCCTGCAGTATGCATGGCAGCCAGATGGCCCTAAAGGTCGGATAGAATACATAAGGTAACTCAGATATATAAAAACGTATATTCTAATCCCAAATCTGAACCTGCAGTTATCTTGTTGACAATACCTTTTTCAGTGAGTTTATGAATGCTAATCTCATTCCTTCTGATAACGATGGGAATGCTTTTCACAGACTTCGCGGAGGGGGGGGGGTTCTTCTACATTTACCCTTAGAATTCTAAATTGCCAGACTCACATGTTAAAAGTTGTTGCTGGCTTCCTTTGAGAATGTGAGGAAGGTCTGATGTTGTCTTTTTCATCCATTTCTCAACTGTTAGGTTTAGGATCTGACTTTGGTCACTTTTTCTAGACTTAGGATTTGTATCTCAGGCTCCTCCCATTGCCCATACTCGCATCATGTCCCCAACATTACTTCAGATTTAGTTTGTTACTTGTTGAGTACGGATGTGATTCCCTGGCCTAGGTTCACCTCAGCTAACTTCCTTAATCTAATTCATTTCTCTCTTTTCTCTTGTATTGTTACTCAGCGTCTTATTTTTATAGACTCATTGATTTTATTTTTCTTCCATTACTAAAAAAAAGAAAAATACTTTCTCTTAGACCTTCTTTATACCTTAAGTGTGTGTTTCTATCTTTGTCTTCTTTACTAATTGGTTAGCTAATATTTGCTTGTTTATGATTGTTGGTATTTCTTGGCATTTTGTACACTGGTTTTGTCAGTGGATCCTTCAGCAGGTTATTGAGGGATAAAGTCAGAAATTAATGACAGACGTTTGTGCTTCAGACTTCATACCCCTCAAAAAATTCATGCTAAAGAAAAAAAACTGTTATTCTATCAATTTTCTAAGTTTGTAAGAGCAATATTTAAAAACAGTATCCCTATTTTTGCCCCCCCCCCATTATTGTCTAGATTTCTTGTTGTAAGAGGTTGAGAGGTATGGGAACCATGATTTTTCCTGAGGGGCCTAAAGGAGGTCCTCCATTTTTAGTTGGGGGGAAAGTTCCTAGTATAGTTCTCGACTGTCGTCCTGGGTCTGAGCCTTCTCTGTTTTTTGGAGGGGATGTTCCCTTTAAAAAGAAACAAAAGCTTAAACATGTTTCTTCTGCTCCTAGTGATCCACAAAGTGACTGTCAGGCCTTTTTACTCAGGGGCTATTTACTGCTTTAATGTCCTTAAAGCCTCCTCAAGGTGTTTTTGTTCCTGCTCCTCTTTGGTCCCCTACTCACCATAAAAGGCCTAGAGAACAGGATTCTTCTGAGGATGAGTCGGATTTTGATGACAAATCCCTATCTTATTCGATTCATATTCTTTCTCCTTTGGACTATGAGTCAGAAGAGAAGGAATCTATTAGTCCTGATGTTCCTTTTGAGGAATTTCTTTTGGGGCATACTCTCTAGGATAATGGATTTTGTTAAGCGGAATTGTGCTCAGGTCTCTGATATCCATAAGAGATTCTATGAGTTGCTGCAGTGGGAATCTCCTAAGCCTGTGGCTACTTTGCTGGATGCTTTTCCAATGCTTCTCATGCACCTGATTCTCTGCCCCCTGCTCTCAAGAAACCTGGCAGGTTTTATAGGGTGGCTGAGGATTATTATTTTTTATATAAATGTCCTGCTTCTGACACCTCTGTAGTGTGTGTGGCCTCTGATAAGCCGTATCATTTGCTCCCGTCGCCCAAGTTATTGCCTTCTGACAAGGACAGCAGAGCTATGGAAAGGCTGGGCATGAAGGTTTACACTTCTGCTACCCTAACTTTTAGGGCTACTAATTATCAGACTCTTATGTCTAAGTATGTTTTGGCTGTTCTTTCTCAGGAATGTCAACTTACGTAGTTATGATGCAGCAGAGGCCACTTCTAGGCCTGCTGTTCTTAATTCAATGATGAGGAGGTGTTCTTTGATTAGGCTTCAACCTCTGCCTGATGATATTAATGCTAAGTTGATGGATGTTCCTCTAGATTCTAAGCTTTTGTTTGGAGAAGCTGCTGATGGTTTGTTTAAGTCCCTTAAGCATAGGGGTAAGGCCTTAACAGGATCTTAAACATGTGATCTGATGTTGTCAGTCTTCACTCACTCCTTGACTGTGGGCTCGGTTTCAAGCCTTGGAAGTGACTTGACCATTTACTTTGGCTCACGCCCTCCAAACTCTCAAGCTAGGCTCTACCCATAATGCTCATCTGTAAATTACCTCAAATCTCGTTTGCCGATTTGTGTGTCAGACGAGTTTCTACTGCTGTCAAGCTTTGGCTATATTTCTGTGAGTTTTTCTTAAAAATTTTCCTTCAAATTTCTCTCTCAGGCTATTTACCTCATTAGCATAATTCTTTTTCTATCTGCTCCTCTTCTTTTTTCTATACAGTCTGTGTGTGTGTGTGTGTGTGTGTGTGTGTGTGTGTGTGTGTGTGTGTGTGTGTGTGTGTGTGTGTGTGTGTGTGTGTGTTTGTGTGTGTGAGTGTCACTCCCGATACCTACTGCCTCAGTTCCGGTAGCAACTTTGTCTCCGGCACTGCGAGCCTCCTTGAGTTCCTCTGCCCCTTCAGCACTGGAGGTCTCCCAGAGTTTATATTCTCTGCTCAGGTCCAAGGTGCATGAACTGGTTTCCTTAACTTCGGTGCCATCCATGTCCCTTCATGCTTCGGCTTTTTTAGGATTGACCCAGGCTTCTGTTTCAGGGGTTGCATCCTTGGTGTGTGGTGTGACCCAGGTTCCGAAGGAGTCTGTTTCAGTTCTGGGCTCCCATCACTCTACAGGGGGGCTGGGCCTTCTGAATCATGGAGAAGGCTTTGTCCTTTGTGGACTCACAGTCTTGCCATCCCTATTGGGACAAATTTCCACATCTTCTTGACCTGAGCTGCCTTCCGTCTCATCCCTAGGGCACAAAAGTTCCAGGAAAGATCCACTTTGGTGTTTTTTTTCTTTTTACACTTCCCTGGAACATCCCTTTGAGGAAGTACCTGCAAAGAAGAGGTGCAAGAAGAAGCACTTAGACTCTCTGGAGGAGTTTTACATCAAAGATACCAATTTTGTTGAAGGGGAAGGTTCCCCTAGGTCACCCCCTGATGATGTTTCCTTCAGGGACATCCTAGAAATCCTGAAACAGAGGGGTGGCTGGTCTTCCATCCAACCTTCCTTGGAGGAGTTGGTGTACCTGGAGGCGTTTTGTGCCCAACCCTCTATTTCTTGGATGTCTCCGCCCACTGATGATCTTATTTAACTGATCGCTCAGCTGGCGTGGAAGATGCCCAACTCCATTGAGCTGATCCCCAAGAGGCCTGATCGAATCCTCTCAGCCCCTAAGGACAAGCCACACTGGTCCAAATGTATACCGTTGACACTATGGTGATAGCGGCAGCCACGTAGAAGGAACTTGCTGAAGAAAGTCTGACTACCCATCCTCCTAACAAGGAGTCTAGGACTTTGGATAGGTTTGGAAAACATGTTTATGCTTCAATGACCTTTGCTCTCAGGTCCTTGAATTATATGGTGCACTTTACAAGGTTACAGAGGGATCTGATCAAGGAGCTCTGCAAAACCAGGGGTCCAGAGAATCTTTCTGTGGTACTTCCTATCAGCACTCCTGAATGGGAGCCTGATTGCCCTCCTGTAGAGGCAGAGGTTATGAAATCCCATTTCATTGCCCCCCCCCAATTACCCAGAAAAAAATCCCGGATGTCCCACCCAGTCACAGGGAAGCAGCAGTCCTAGAAATTCAAAAACTGCTTGACAAAAGAGTCATCCAAAAAGTCCCACCAAACCAAATAGGATCCGGGTTTTACTCAAGGTTCTTTTAGTGCCCAAAAAAAAAAAAACAGGGGACTGGAGACCCATCTTAAATCTCAGCCAGTTCAACAAGGCAGTTCAGCAAACCAAATTCCGGATGGTCTTGGTACAGTCGATATGTCCATTCTTGGAAAAAGGTAATTGGATGTGCTCTATAGACCTCCAGGACATTTCTTCTTCTCTTTTGGCTGTTCACATTAGGGGTTGCTACAGCGGATCATTCATTTGCATTTCTTCCTGTTCTCTGCATCTTGCTGTATCACACCAACCACCTGCATGTCCTCTCTCACCACATCCATAAACCTTATCTTAGGCCTTCCTCTTTTCCTCTTACCTGGCAGCTCCATCCTTAGCATCCTTTTCCCAATATACCCAGCATCCCTCCTGAACACATGTCCAAACCAACACAATTTCGCCTCTCTGACTTTGTCTCCAAACCGTCCAACCTGAGCTGACCCTCTAATATACTGATTGCTAATCCTGTCCATCCTTGTCATACCCAGTGCAAATCGTAACATCATTAACTCTGCCACTTACAGCTCTGACTCCTGCCTTTTTGTCAATGCCGCTGTCTCCAACCCATACAACATAGCTGGTCTCACTACCCTCTTATAGACCTTCCTTTTCACTCTTACTGATACCCGTCTGTCACAAATCACTCCTGACACTCTTCTCCAACCATTCCACCCTGCCTGTACTCTCTTCTTCACCTCTCTTCCACACTGACCATTACTCTGAACTGTTGATTCCAAGTACTTAAACTCATCCACCTTCACCAACTCTACTCCCTGCATCCTCTCAATTCCTCTATACTCCCTCTCATTCACACACATATATTCTGTCTTAGTCCTGCTGACCTTCATTCCTCTTCCTATCTAGAGAATATCTCCACCTACCATATTAAAATGGACAAACGCTCCAGAAAGTTTCTGCACTTCTGACTGGGAGCCAATTTTTTCCAATTCAGAGCACTGCCCTTTGGACTCAACACAGCCCCCAGGGTGTTCACCAAATGCATGGACGTGGTTGCAGCTCATCTCAGGCTGCAGGGCATTTGAGTTTTTCCATACTTTGATGACTGGCTCCTCACCGCTACCACCAGGTGTCAGAATGTGCAAGAGATTATGTGCACCTATGTGCATCTCTAGGTGTAACAATAAATTTTGAAAAGTCAAGCTTACAACCTTCTCAGCAGTTAGATTTCATTGGAGCCCACTTAGACACTGTTACAGGAATTGCTTCTCTTCATCCAGAAAGACTACAATTCATCAGATCCCAAATCAGACAAATTCTAAGAAACAAAAGAGTTCCAGGAAAATTAGTTTTAAAAGCATTAGGCTCAATGGCAGTGGCAATAACTCTTGTTCCCATAGCAAGGTATCACATGCAAATCCTGCAATGGTTACTTGTGTCTCAGTGGTCTCTGATGCACCAGCCAATGTCTTATCTAATCATGGCTACAAACTGCTGCAAACAAGATCTTATGTGGTGGCTCCACTCTGGTCAGATTCTCTTGGGATGACCTTTCATTCTTCTCCAACCCCAAGCCATCATAACCATGGATGCTGAACAGATAAGGTGGGGAGGGGGGGCATTATTTCAGAAGAACAGTCCAAGGCACATGGTCCCAAATAGAGGCCATCTTGCACATCAGTGTTCTAGAGATGAGGGCAGTGCTGTTAGCATTGCAAGCATTCCGGGATGCCCTTCCTCTAGGGACAGTAGCAATTCAAACAGACAACATGTCGGTGGTCTAGTATATCAACAAACAGGGGGAACCAAATCTCACCCATTGTGTCAAGAAGTCCTCAGATTTTGACAATGGATGATTTCTTCCAACCGCCTTTCTCATTTCTCTTAGCAACGCACATTCCGGGGAGCTCCAATGTGATAGCAGACAAGCTGAGAAGAACTATTCTCATGTCTCATGAGTGGTCTGTCAATCCTGTAGTGGCAAACAAGATTTTTCATCACTGGAGCGAGCCTTGCTGCAATCATTTTGCCTCACCTTTCAACAACAAGTACAGGAGTTACTTTGCCCTAATCCCCCCCCTAGGGGGGAGTAACCCAGAGATGCTGTCCTCCATGATTGACCTCCTGGTCCTCTTTGTGCCTTTCTTCCAACTCCCCTGATATAACTGTTTCTAAAGAAAGCCAAGAGGGTGGAAAACTCAGTAATCCTCATTGCCCCCTTCTGGCCTCAACAGGTTTGGTTTCCCCTTCCTCTGACCTCACCTTCTTCAGAAACCATGGATTCTGGACCCAACTCCAGATCTGCTGTCTCATCTGGAAGGCATGGTTCATCCGAATCTTCAACATCTCAAGCTCACTGCATGGCTTCACCAATTCCCATGATTGCCAGGCATCCTTCCCTTTCCTCTCCTGTCCAACAAGTTATTGTGGCTCATCACAGATCTTCAACTAGGAAACTTTTCAAAGTAAATGGGAAAAATTTGTGAACTGGGCCCTTAATGACATACATGATCCTTATTCGAGCCCGGTTTATAAAGTTTTTGGATTTCTTAGCTAACATCTACCAATCTGGTTCCTCTGCATCAATAATTAAAGTTCATCAAGCAGCACTCTTGAACTTTCATATGGGATTTGATGGCTCACCTCTAATGTCACACAAACTCTGCAAAGCATTTTTAAAGGGACTCTTTATGTTAAGACCTCCATTTAAAGAACCAATTCCTCCTTGGGATCTAACATTAGTCCTACCTTCCCTTACTTTGTCTCCCTTTGAACCATCAGCAACTTGTGACTTAAAATTTGTGTCTTGGAAAACTTTATTTTTGGTGGCTTATTACATCTGCCAGAAGAGTATCTGAACTTCAGGCCTTACCCTGCAAACCTCCCTACTTAATATTTCACAAGGATAGGGTTGTCTTAGGACCAATCCAGCCTTTTTACCAAAGGTAGTGTCAGAATCTAATATAAATCAGACACTTCAATTGCCAGTTGTCTTCCCTAATTTTACTAATAAAGGGGAGTATTCCCTTCATTTGCTTGATGTTCACAGACAACTACATTTTTACCTTCACAGAACAAAGGATTTCAGAAAGTCTGACCAATTATTCATTGCATTTTATTCTGTATCTTTAGGTAATCCAGTTTCAAAAGTTACCTTGGCAAAATGGCTTAGAGACTGCATTACTTTTATCTGTCAGTCGAAATGGCTCCAACTTCCACACCCAGTTAAACCCCATTCAACTAGAGCGATGGCAACTTCTGCAGTTTTTCATGCCAGAGCATCACTGGATGATATTTGTGCAGCGGCCATTTGGTCTTCTCCACATACCTTTATCACTCATTACAAATTGGATCAGGTCTCAAGGGGATGGACATCATTTGATTCGATGGTGCTTAGGAATATCCTTCAGTGAGACCTCCCAAGACTAAAGTAGTCGGGGATTCTGTCCCGCAGTCAAGGACTCAGTGAAGATTGACAACATCAGATAAAGAAGGTATGTCTTACCATAACGTTCCATCTATGTTGTCGATCTTCACTAATCCTTGACATTTCCCCCCTCCAACCCCCATCCTGAGACTTAGTGGATCGAATTCTCCCAGAAGTGGCTTCATCATAGTGATGCATATCTGGTCTCTATTTATATTCTTACTTCTTATCAGCCACTAATTTAGGCAAACTCGATCTGAGGTAATTTACAGAGGAGCATTATGGGTAGAGCCTAGCTCGAGAGTTTAGAGGGCATGAGCTGAAGTAAATGGCCAAGTCAGTTCCGAGGCTCATAACTGAGCTCACAGTCAAAAATTAGTGAAGACTGACAACACAGATGGAATGTTATGCTAAGACATTACTTTTTTTTTTCTCCTGTGTGTAAATGTCAGAGAAACTTCCCTGTTAAGCCTGCCTTTGTTCATAGGCAATCCTGCCGTTCTACTAAAAGTAAGAAAAGTGGCAAACAAGCTGCTCCTGCTAAGACTCCTCAGTTTTGAGGAACTCTGAAGCCTTCCTTTACAGACAAACCAGGTGCTGCATGACTATCCATTCCTTCCCAGCCACATTCCTCTTTCTCTTCTTGTTTGACTTTAAATCACTCAGGATTCTTGGGTTCTGTCAATCATTCATTAGGGATACTTCATCGTATGGAAATTCCGTCCTCCTTTTATGGGCATTCCTCAGCTTCCTCGGGAACAACTTCCCTTTTCCCCCAGAGGTTCTTCAAAATCTCTTGACTCAGGGTACTATTCAGGAGGTGCCTGTGTCCCAGAGGGGTAAATGTTTCTACTCCAGACTGTTTCTAGTGCCCAGGAAAGACAGCACTTGGAGACCTTATCTAGAATTCTCATTCTAAACACTTTTCTAAAAGTGCCTTCCTTTTGGATGTTGTCCCTTCAGATTCTGTTCCCTCTCTTGATCCCTCAGGCCTATATGGTATCTTTGGATCTCAAGGATGCTAATCTTCATATTCTGATCTATCGTCTTTTCAGGAAGTTTTTGTATTTCTCTGTTGCTTTCCGGCATTTTCAGTTCTTTGCTTTGCCTTTTGGCCTTTCTACTTTCCCAACTGTGTTTACTAAATGTCTAGCTCCTTTGATTGCTTTTTGCAGGCTTCAAGGGATCCAAATATTTCTTTACTTGGACAACCTGTTAATTCAGGTGTTCTCTCCAGTGACCCTTTTGCAAAATCTTTATTTGTGCCATTTCTCTTCTTCAGAGTCTGGGGTTCACAATGAATTTCAAAAAGTCTTCTCTGGCTCCTTCTCAGGATCATGTTTTTCTGGGTTGCAGGATTCAAACAGTGCCAATGCTGGCTTCCCTGCCCCCTCCAAAGGCCTTAACTCTCATTTCTTTCTTTCATATTCTTTTTTCTCTGGCTTCCATTAATGCCAGGGAGTTTCTGAGAGCTCTGGGTTTCATAGCATCCACAATTCCGATGCTCCCTCTGGCCAAACTTCACTTGAGAAAGTTTCAGTGGTTTCTGAAATCAGTATGGCTTCAACATGCACATCCTCTAGACTTTGTAGTTCCTCTTCTTCCTTGCCTCAAAAATGAACTTCACTGCTGAGTCAGCAGTTGTCTCTGAATCCAGGGATCCCTTTTCATCCCCCTGTTCTCTGTCAGGAATTGTTCACAGACGCTTCAGACATGGGATTGGGGGCAACATTTGGCCACCTAAAATTTCATGGGGTGTGGCTGCCTCATCAGCAGAAGGAGCACATCAGTGTCAAAGAAGATGAGAGGTCTTCTACTGGCTAAGGCCTTTCATCCTCTTTTCTCTCCAGGACCTCTCAAGGTGTTCACAGACAATACCACAGTGATGTGGCATATCAACAAACATGGAGAAACGAGATCTTATCTTTTTTGCTTGTTAGCACTCCTGGTATGGGATGGGATCTTGCTGTCCAGTATCAAGTGACTCTTCAGGCAGTTTATATCCCTTCTGGTCATATCATTGTGGTAGACACTCTGAGCAGATCCTTAACTCAGTACGAATAGATGCTTCACAGGGATGTGTTTTTGGACATTATCCACCAGTGGGGTGCTCCTCAAGTGGATCTTTTTGCCTCTCCTCTGAAAAGACAACTTCTTCTTTTTTGTGCCAGAGTCCCAGGTCCCATGGTGTGGAACATGGATGCCCTCTCATTTTCCTGGAAGAGGATGTTTCTTTATGCAATCCCTCCCCTTCCTCTCATTCCACAAGTCCTGTTCAAAATTCAGCAAGATGCTCCCAAAATCTTGTTGTTGACTCCCTTTTGGTCACAACAGCACTGTTTCCCTCTTCTTCTGCATTTAGCCAGAGGAAATCATCACAAGTTACCTCAAAGGGTGGATCTACTCTCACAAGGGATCTCTCATTCATCCCTACCTGTCCATGCTTCAACTGACACTGTGGGTGATAGGATTTGGATTCCTCATAGACACTGTTTTTTTCTGATGATGTGCCGCAAGTCCTGCAGGAGGTCATGAAAACTACTACTAGGAAATCCTACTTATCCAAATGGAAGAGGTTTTCTATTTGGTGTCTGTCTCGTAACCTTGAACCACTTACTGTGGATGTTCCTTTGGTTCTGTCTTATTTGTGTGAGTTGTTCAATGCTGGTTTGGCCTATTCTTCCATTAAGGCCCACTTACAGAATCAGCTATTTCTGCTTGTCTGCCTTTTTCTCCTCCTTTAGCTTCTAGATTTGAGGTGAAACAATTTCTTAAAGACGTCCTTAGTATTACACCTCCCAGGAAGCCTGTTCCTCCTCCCTGGGATCTTAATTTTGTTTTGGAAAAATTGAGTCAGGCTCATTTTGAGCCTGCTGCTTCAGTTTCCTTGCAACATTGTTCTTGAAAGACTGTTCTTTTGTTAGCTCTTACTTCTGCCAGACAGGGGTCTGAGTTACAGGCCCTTATGGCTTGTCCTTCTTTTTTGATCTTTCATGAGGACAGAGCATCATTGCATAGTAACCCTTCTTTTATGCCTAAGGTGGTTAATGAGCTATCACTGAATCATTCTATTAATCTGCTTACTTTTTTCCCCTCTCTGCAAACTGACAGAGGGTGCTGCATACTTTGGATGTGCTTAGGCATCTCAGGGTTTATTTGGATAAGACTAAGGCTATTAGAAAATCTGATCAGTTATTTGTTTCTTTTCATCCTAAATCTTTGGGACTTGCTATATCCAAGCAAACTATTTCTTCTTGGATTTCTAAGGCTATTTCTTTTTGTTACACTTTTCATGGCAAGAGTCTTCCCTCTTCAGTCAAGGCTCATTCTACTAGAGCTGTGACTTCTACTGGTGATTTTTTCAAGGGCTTAGATATTAATTCTCTTTTTAAAGCAACTATCTGGACTTCTGTGCATACCTTTACCAAGCACTACAAGTTGTTTGGTATCTCTAGAGATAGGGCTGGTTTTGCTAGTGTCATTCTCCATGGCTTTTTAGGGGACTCTTCTGCTTCTTCCTCCTCCTCCTCCCTAGTTTCCTCTTGAGCTTTGACACTCTCCCATATGTTATGAATACTGCAGCAGTGAATGTAAGGACATAGTTTTGTAAAATCTTACCATAGTGGTAGATATCCTTGCCTTCATAGATGAAGTATTCACTTCCTCCCTCCTTCTCCCTAGTCCTTTGCCTTCCTGGATGTAGAGATTACCTCTTGGGTTCCTTGGAATGTGTTCCTACTGGGGCAGTCATTTCTGACTATGGTAGGCCTGAATGTCATCTTTATGCCCAATGCTCCTACGCTATGCAAAGAACATTTGGGTGACATTTGGCATACCTTTAAAGCAACAGGAGTCTTTGGTAGACTGGCCAGACATTGAGCTTCCATAGTAGGCAATCTCATATGTTACAAATACTGCACCGAGTCATGATTAAATGATGTCTAAGCTTGTTCTCAAGGATCTTTCATCTCCAGGACAATCCTCCTAATTTGTTTTGTCTGTATCTGGAGCATCTCCATTTAGGAAGAAGTCCTTGTTAAAACACAAGTGGGACAAGAGTGATAGGTCCAAAGAAAAGGGCAGAGAGGCAAGTAAGCAATGCCCTGATCACTCTCTTTCATCAGTGTTATCTTTGGCTCCAAATACTAAACTTTCCAAGCTTTCAGATCCTACAACTACCACGGCTCTGACTCCAGTATGATCCAGGACTGCTCCCTCATCAGAGTTGAGGTTTCCTGGAACCAGTCTCCCCTAGGCTGTGTTAGCCTTTTTCTTCAGGAAAGACCCATGCAAAAGACTTTTAGTACACCTTCCATGTCTTCTTCCTTAAGGTCCATTAGCTATACCTGAAATCTGACAGAAGCTGATGTGGAGAGAATGATGAAATTCAAAATGCCTCAGGACACAAATTCAGTTGGGAGTTCTCCCAGCTCTGTCTCCTACTGGACTTCTGAGGTTTAGACCCTGTCCCTTCCCCATGGCTACTCCTACCCAAATCCAACCTTTGGGTTCAGGGATGCTGGATCTGAGTTTTTCTGGGTTGTCCATGATGGATCTTAAGTTGTTATCTTAAACTCCTGCATCTGCTCTGATCCAGCTGGCTCCCATTTTCCTCAGAGCTGAGAAAGTCTGGGAGTAGGAACTCAACTCCAAAGCAGTCGGAACCTTCCCTTCCCTTTTGAGCATCTGCACAAGATAGTTCAGGTCAACTTCAGTCTCTGAGCAGGGTTGAGTTGGTTCCCTCAGTCACCCTGCTGTGGCAGTTTCAAAATCCTACCAGAGTTATTTTGGGTGCCGGCACAGCTTCTGCCTTGAAGGCAGTTAAGAGAGATTTCACCAAGGCGGGAGACTGGAAATTCCATCCTATCTCAGCTCCACTCACTCAGCAACTGATAGCCCTGGGTCCTGATCCTACACAGTCTATCCCATAGGGACAGCTGATTCACACTCACCTTGAGACAGTCCTCATCCAGGACACCCCTCAGCCTTCTGAATTCTTTCCGGAACATCCACCTGCTTGGAGCCTGTCTGGAAGCACAACTGTAAAAGAAGGCATGTTGGCTTACCCCAGGAGTCTAACAGAAGACACAGATTTCAATGAAGGGGAAGTGTCCCCGACATTACCACTTGAGGACATCTCATTTGGATCGTCAAACTTTTCAGACAGAAAGGAGGTTGATTTTCTGAAGCCCGTTCTCAGGAGGATCTGTTTTTCTTGAGACATTTGGTTCTTTCTCATTAACTCCCTGGGTGGGTCCCCTGGCTGATGAGATGGTAAATTTAATTTTGTATTTTGCATGGAAAGAGATGGATTTCACAGAACTGATTCCCAGAAAGCTAGACAAGTAATTTGTTGCCCGTAAAGACCGCTGTCAGTGGAACAAAGGCCCAGCAGTGATGCTATGGTTGTAGCAGCAGTAACCAAGAAAGAGTATGCAGAAGAGAGCTCAAATGCTCATCCCTCTAGCAGAATCCAGGGGTTTGGACATATTTGGGTAGTGAGTTTACACTTCAGCTACCTTTGTGTTAAGGTTGCTGAATTATTTGGCACACATGACTAGATTGCAAAGAGACTTGAAAAAGGAGCTCTCTAAGTCTCTTTCTCTGGGTCCATGTCTGCGGAAGGCAGAAAAACTATGGATTTGCAACTGGTTACCATTCAGTCCCTGTTGAGCTCCTCCATTTGACTCATATCCAGTGCAATGTGGAAGGTGCTTGAGAGCCACAGGTAACAGGTACAGCCTGTATGTATTTATGTGATTTTGTAAGACATCGTTTATCAATGTCCCATTTGATGGCTCAACTTTGTTCAGCCCTAAGGTTAAAGACACACTTTCCAGGAGTGAGCAAGATGTGGAAGTTCTCTCTGCTGTAGGCATGCAGTGTTTGGCCCCACATTCTGTAAAAACCAGAAACTGGGTAAAAAGCTGTGATTTTGGAAGTCCCAAGGGTTTTCTCGGGGATTTTCTAGAGATAGAATACCCCACTCTGCCTTGGGGGGATCTAATGGTAGACATCACCCTTGTGGTAGAGGAGGCCTGTAGAATCAAGACTTCAGAGGTCTGTTCTCAGAGAGGCCTTACCAATGCTCCTGAATGGTTGCCCAGCTGCTGCATTCTGGAGGCAGTCATGGGGTGCTCATTTCTGCACCCAGAAGCTTGGACTTCCATCACTAAAGATGGCTGGCTGTGGACAATTATTACTATATGCTATTAAAGTCATTTTCTTTATTCACCCCCACTGTGAAAGAAACTTCCCAATGTTCCACCCCCTCAAAGAAAAGTAGTAGTATTAGAGATAAATAAGCTGCTAGACAATAGAGTCCTCCAAGAGGTCCCACTATATCAGCAAAGGTTCGGAACTTACTTAAGATTCTTTTTTGTGCCAAAAAAGAACTGGAAACTAAGGCCAACTTTGGACTGCAGCCACCTGAATTGATACATCAAGCAGACAAAGTTCCAAATGGCCACAGCACAGTCCATCCTCCCTCACATGAGAAAGAATGATTGGATGTGCTTCACAGGCCTTCAGGAAGCATATTACCACATCAAAATAGATAGATAGATGCTCCATGAGGTTTCTTTGCTTCTGGCTGGGAGCCAATCACTTTCAGTTTAGAGTCCTGCCCTTTGGCCGTACCGCAGCACCCTGGGTGTTCACCAAAATGCATGTCAGTGGTTGCAGCTCATCTCCAGCTGCAAGGTTTCTGGGTATTCCACCATCTAGAAGACTGGCTCCTTACCCATCTTACCAGGTACTAGCTATTCTGGGCCAGAAACTATTTTATTTGGCTATGCTCCCACCTAGGATTCAGAGTGAACCAGGACAAATCAAAGTTTTTCCCAGTACAGATTCTGAAACTCATAGGTGCACACTTGGACACAACAATTCAAATTGCAAGATTACTGGAGAGCAGATCATCTACTACAGCTTCTTTCCATCAGATACTGCCTGCCAGACTAGTCCTACAACTTTTAGGATCGATGGCAGCCTCCATTACTTTGGTCCCCTTGGCAAAGTATTATATGAGAGTGCTGCAATTTATACTAGTGGTTCAATGGTCCATCAGGTTCCAAACCATAACCTTTCCAATTTGCTTAACAAAGGTCTGCAGAGAACATGTAACTTGGTGGATTCAGTCACCAGAGGTGTTCTGGAGCTGTCCCTTTGTTCCTCCTTCTCCCAAAGCCACAGTGACCATGGATGCTTCCCAGCTTGGGCAGGGGGGCATTATATGGAGAGGATGGTCCAAGGCATGTGGATCCCATCAGAGACTAATCTTGACATTAATGTCTTGGAAATAAAGGCAGCTCTGCTAATGTTGCAGGCTTTTCAGGATGTCCATCTTCTTAAGGGTGATTTCTATCCAGACTGACATGTCAGTAGTCTGTTTCAAGAAGCAGTGATAGTGTGGCAGTGGGTGATACCTTCCATCTACTTTCTGATAGCAATACACATACTGGGGAAGTCCACTGTTCTAGTGGACAGATTAAGCAGATCTATTATGGTACCTCATGAGTGGTCTCTCAGTCCAACAGTGGCGACATAAATCTTTCACCAGTGGGGCCAACCATACTGTGATCTTTTTGCTTTTCCCACCAATTCCTAATGCAGCAGGTTCTTTGCTCTGCTTTCCCTCCAGAGCATAAATCATCAAGAGATGCTCTGATTCAAGATAGCTTCTTCTGTCTCTTATATGCTTTTCAACCAACTTCCCTTATCCAGAAATTAATGCAGAAGGCATTAAAACAGTTGATCACAGTCATCCTCACGGACCATTTCTGGCATCAACAGTTGTGGTTTCCCTTTCTCTGGCTTCATCTGGTACACCCCCCTTGTGTGCTGGACTGGAAGCTAGATCTTCAGTCTCATCCATCCAGAATGCCTCAACTGGGCATTGAAGCCTTAAAATTAACTGCATGGTTTCTCCACTTCCAACAATGGTTAGTCAGTCCAGGCTTTCTTCCAAAGTGGTCTACATTCTTGCTTCTTCTCAGAAGTCGTCCACTAGGAAAGTTTACAAAAGTTAATGGAAAAGATTTTCTGTTTGGGATTCTCAGCAAAATATAGATCCCTTTTCAGTCCCTGTATCAGCAGTATTGGATTTCCTTTCTTCCATTTTCCATAACGGAGCTAGTTACCAAACTATCAAAGTTCAGCTAGCAGTGATTTCAAACTTCTGTACTGGAGAGAATCATACTTCCTTAGCCTCGCTCAAGTTGTGTAAAGCTTTCCTGAGAGGTACCTTCCATCCTTAGGCTACCATTCAAGGATCCTACTCCTCCTTGGGGCATGACTGTCTCACTGCAAAGTCTTGACCCAAGCTCCATTTGAATCTGCTGCCAAGATGAACTTAAAATTTCTGACCTGGAAAACACTTCTCCCAATCTAGAAAAATGTTAGAGCTCCAAGCCATGTCTTGTTAATCTCCATGTATTGCCTTTCACAATGGCAAAGTTGCTTTACACACAAAGCCCTCTTTTTTGCCTAAAGTAGCTACACAGACCTCACTCCATCAAAATAGTAATCTATCAATGTAATTTCCAAATTTTTGAATAAAGAACACATGCTTCATTTACAGGAAATTGTGTTTCTACTTTCATTGAACCAAATCTTTCAGGAAGTCAGACCAATTGTTTGTTTCATTTTCTAAAGCCAAGATGGGTCAAGGCATTAAAAAAAATGACCTTAGCCAGATAGCTGACTGGTTCTGTCTCCCATGTATATAAGTGGAAAGCACACTCAACAAGATCTGTTTCCACTTCTTCAGCCTTCTTTTCTAGGGCCTCGATTGATGATGTTTTTGCTGCTGCCACCAGGTCTAATGTTCATACCTTCATTTCCCATTACAAATTGGATTTATTTTCCAGAAATAAGATATCTTTTGGTTGTGCTGTCCTCTGGAAAATCCTTCCATGACACAACCCTTGGAACTAAGTAGCTGGAGACTCTGTCCCATCAGTTGAGGAATGGACAGAAAAGACAACATCAGCTATGAAATTTATGTACTTACCATAATGATAAATATGTGTTGTATTTTTCTGTCCATCCTCAAATTCCCTCCCTCTTTCTCCCTTCCATTTCATTGAAGATTTATTTCCCATTTGGCTTCTGGTATGAATGTATGGCTTTTTATTTGTGTTGGATTTCATACTCTTGCAGCTCCAGTGCAGATTTTTTCCAATCTGTCATGGGATCCTATGAAACCCATCAGTTAAGGAAGGATGAAAACAAAGAACACAGATATAGCATTATGGTAAGCACATAAGTCTCCTTTAACTGTTAAGCTACCATCTTCTGAGGATAAAAGTTATCTGAATAATTTAATTGCTTCTGTTTCTCAAGTTACTGAACATTCTTTAAAGTGTTCTTACAATTATGCTGATGCTGTTTCAAGAGGAGCAACCACTGGTTCACTTATGACAAGATTTGCATGGTTATTGTTCACAGAGCTTACCTGAAGATGTAAAAGCACAGATGTTAAACTCTCATCTTGACAAAGTGGTTTTATTTGGCCCACCTGCTGCAAAGTCCTAAAAATATTTAATATAAGAGGGAAATTAATTCAATGGGCTACCCTGATTTTTCAACCTTCTTTCTCAAAGTTTAAGAATTTGTCTTCCAAATTGGAACCTTTTACAGGGAACGAAATAAGCAGTTTCATCAAGCTACAGGTTAACAGACTTTTAAAAAACAATGTCAAGAATGCTGTAAAAAGAAGTGTGGAACCTCCCAGAAGCAAGAACAGGGGGCAGTCCTTTAAATATTTCCCAAATTTTACTTTTCATTTTCCTCATTGACATCAGGCAGTCTCTGGCAAATGGGTTTAAAGAATCTCTCAGCAAAGATACACATAGAAGTGGAACTCCCTTCCTCCATTTCGGGAGATTCCTCCTCATCCACCAAACCAGATGTTTCTGTTTCCTGCAACAAATGCTGTCCCTGGCAGTCATTGAACCAGTGTCCCCAGTGCATACAGGGAAAGGAATTTCAGAATTTTTCTGGTGCCAAAGTCAGAAGGAGCTTAGAGATTGTCCTAGACCTTTCCTTTCTCCACCTCTATGTGAAAAGTCCCAAAGTTCAAAATGCGTCCTTTCATTTCCTGTTACTCGTCATATCTGTCCTCAGTTTTCTGATAACATTACATTTAAAAGATGGTTATAACCACATTTGAGTTCTCCAAGTTTTCAGAGGTTTTTGAAGATTTTTCTCTGTTTGGCTTACATTTCCAGTTCTCTGTATTACCCTTTGGATTATTTACATCACCAATGGTATTTAGAAAATGTGCCACTGTAATAGTTAATTGCGGCTGCAATGAATTAACATTTTCCTTATTTATTCAGATGACTGTTTTATATTTGCATAGTCCTTCTCAAAATATCAGGAATCTCTTACTTGGGTAAAGTAACCCCTTCTCAGTCTGGGATTTGAGGTGAACATTCAGAAATATATTCTCATTCCTTTTAATTTCTCACAGAATAGTATTTCTTGGATGCCTTCTAGATACATCCCTCAAGAGGGAGTTTCTTCCTCAGGACAAAATAGAACAGTTCCTGATCTTTTCCAGTCAGTCACTGACTTCAGCCAGAAAATACCTTATGATTATAGGTTTTGTGGCATATGTCATTCTTGTGATTTCCCTATCCAGACTTTTTGATGAGAAGAATGCAATGGTCCCTCAGATCAGCCAGTTCCCAACACCAGCACACTCAGTTCTTTTCAGATTCCTGTGCTAGAATTTGTAAGAAGGGAGTTACAGTTATAGAAAGACCAAATGTCTGTCAACCCTTGTCTTCCCTTCTCTCTTCTAGCTCCCAGTCTGTCTGCAAATAAGAGAGGCATCAGGGTTTGCTTGGGGAACAGTTTCCATGGTGGTGAAAGTTCAGGGCCTGTAGAACAAACAGGACAGACCAAAACACTTGTATGTTAAAGAGATGATGGCAATAAGAAACACTTTCAAGTCTCTAAACCATCTTTGGACTCCAGGAACTTTGCAAGTTATCACAGACAACACCACAGTGATATGCTACATGAATTGGGGCATACACCCTGATCATATTATAAGGAATATTCCTACGTCACATTTCCTATGCATCAAAAGAATATGCTCCTCCAATGTTGACTATGAACATCACAAGACAGATTTAATACATAGATTCAGAGCTAGGGGCTATAAACCAGGAACTAGCCTTTCAGCCAGTAACTGGGCTAGTGAACAAGACAGGTCAGAATTACTGCAATATAAAGAAAAAATGTGTACTTCAGGGGATAGTATTCTATTTGTCACTACCTATGGTAGGAACATTAATGCTATCAGAAATGTTATTAATAAAAATTGGAATATTCTCATGGCAAATCAAGAACTATCAAGTCTTCTTACGGATAGATGTAAGTTTTCATATCGTGGGGGATGAACACTGGGGTCTCATTTTAATCATTACAAATCGAAGGGTGGAAATTACTCTTTGGAACAACTAACGATTACAGGGGACATGTTGGATGGGTCATTTTCTTGTGGACACTGCTCCTTTTGTAGATACATGCCCAAATCCAAGGAGTTTTCTTGCAAAAATACCCAAATGGTCCACAGGATTAAGCATTTTGCAAATTGTGGAACAGACTGGGTGGTCTATTTGGCCACGTGTTCCTGTTCATCCTTTTATGTTGTGCAAACGTCTAGACCTTTAAGAATAAGTATGTCTGAACATCTAAGTGATATTCGAAACAAACGAATGGCCAATGCTATTTACAAACATGTATGTAATCAGCAATCAGCAATATTTCATTTTTGTATTATTGACAAGATAGTGGGTGACAGACTGAACAAGTTAGGGTGGCATAGTATTTTGAATGATAAAGAAAGGATGTAGATTATTAGGCTAGGAGCTCTTTTTTCCCCTGGTCTTAATGACCACTTATAATTGGTATAATAAGAGTAAAAAATCACAAATTAGACTATTCATTCATATACTAAAGAGGCATTTTCAGTTTTTGTTATTACTGTTCTTGATAGTACTGTCTCTTTAATTACTTGATTGGGACATAGTGCTGGATGTATATAAAGACTGTTACATAATCAAAATGGTATTCACTGATGAAGGCAAAACTGTCGAAACAGGTTTGATTCATTACTCATTTTGCAATAAACTCAGGTATCACTCTTGGTGCTGGCCAGCTTTTTTTGAATTTGGAGTTTGCTTTTTGGCCGGTTGCACCTGCCTTATGTGTGGAGTTCGTTTAGGTTTGAATGAATTGGGGTGGACCAGATCCTAACCCATTTGCACACTTGCTGTGCTAGCCAATTTAACCCTTTAGTTTTCTTACATTCTGTCAGAGATAAATATTATTGCAGACAAGCTAAGCAGGACCAGAACCGACCCCCCCCCCACAAATGAAAATTGAACCTGGGGTTTTCCAGGAAATGTTCCATCTGTGGGGAACTCCTCAAATAGATCTGTTTGCCTCCATTCACAAGACAACTAAATAGATCCTGCTCCAGGATTCCTTGCAAGCAGGCCTAAAGACAGATGCCTTTTCTTTTCCTTAGACGGAAATGTTCCTTTATGCCTTTCTACTAATTTTCATGGTCATTCTGAATATTCAGAAGGACTCCCAAGAGTAATTCTGGTGACCCCCTTTTGACCCAAGTGACAGTGGTTCTCCCTTCTTTTGAAAATGGCCACGGACAGCTACCAGAAGCTTCTACACAGACTGAACTTGCTCACACAAGTCAGGCTTTTTTTTGATACACCTGAACCTGCAACCTGTTCAATTGACTAGCTGAATGATAGAATTTTAATACTATTTGGGCACCTGTTTTCTGAGGACATGTAGTGGGTATTAAAGGAGGCAAAAAAACTGCTACTAGGAAGTCATGAGTAAGTGGAAAATATTTTCTAGTTGGTGCCATCATAAGAACCAGAACCCTTTTAAGGCCCAGTTTCCTCTAGTTCTAAAACATTTGAATTGTTATTCTCTTGCTTTTATAGGTTCATAGGTAGGTACTAGGCTATTGGCCCTGTGGCCTATACAAGCCCAGCCAAAAAGGTACCCTGGCTTTTGCCACCCAAGAAAATTATTTTTTTGTGCCACTGTCGAGCAGTGCCACAGAGGTGATCCCCGGGGTGAATTTCCTATTTCCCATCCAATCATCAAGATTTTTCTTGAAGAGTGCTAATGAGGAGCTTTGTTTGATATAGATAGGTAGTTTATTTCAGAGTATGGGAAGTCTCTGGGACAGGAATCTATCCCCCCGGCATGTTCTGTTTATTGTGGTGACAAGGTTTAGGTCCCTAGGGCGTGTAGCTCAGAGGGATTGGGATTTCTTTAAGTGGAGCATGTCCAACAGCTCTGGGTTTGACATAGCTTTGTATGTTAGGCAGAGATCACCTCTGAGTAGGCGATATGCGATGGAGTAAAGCTGGAGTTTTTTGAGACGGTCTGTGTAGGGCATCTGTTTGAGGCCAGTAATCCTCTTTGTGAGGTATTTCTGCGGCCTTTCCAGTTATTGTAGATGTCTTGTGAGGTACATACCAAAAGGGGCATTGTACTCTAAAATGGGTCTAATGAGTGATGAGTAGAGGGGAACAATGACCTCTTTTTTTCCCTGGATGAGAAACCTTTTGTGATGAGGTGTGCCACGTTGAAGGATTTCCTGACTACTGTGGCAATGTGATTATCAAAGGAGAGACTGCTGTCCACCTGTGTCCCAAGGTCTCTTATCACACTTTCGGTGTTAAGTATACTACCGCCTATGTTGTAGTTCATGGGTACAGAGTTTTTACCAAAGGGGATGACAATGCACTTTTTGGCATTGAGCTTGAGGCCATGGTTTTGACACCAGGCATCTGTCTCAGTGAGGCCCTTTTGTAGGATGTCCACATCGTTAGGAGTTTTGATTATGGCTCCTAGTTTGCAGTCATCTGCAAACTTCATTAGCCAAAGACCTTCTGTGTTAGCCTGTACTTCAGAGAAGTAGATACCAAACAGAAGAGGACCCAGGACTGAACCCTGTGGTACTCCACTTGTCACTGGCCTGAAGTCGGATTTGGAGTCTGCTACTTTCACAGTGTGGGTTCTGTCAGTAAGCCAGTTGGCAACCCATCTTGTGACATAGGGATTTATACCTAGTTTAGTGGGTTTATATATAATTTCAGAGTGGGGGATGGTGTTGAAAGCCTTGGAAAGATCTAGATAGGCTGTGTGAACCACCTTACCCTTGTCTACGGCTTTGGTGACTGCTTCAAAGAAGTCTATCAGGTTTAAGAGACATGATCTGCCTTTTACAAACCAGAACTGGGTGGGGTCTAGAGTTTGGAGATTACCAACGTCTTTGTTTATAAGTTCCATGATGATATGTTCCATGGCCTTGCAGACCAGGCTCATCAGGCTAATGGAGCGGTAGTTCCCGGGGTCCGTGGTGGCTCCCCCCTTGGGAGTGGGATAACCATCGCTGTGCGCCATTCAGCAGGCACAAAGCCTGAGGTGAGGCTATTATTGAACATGTTACTTAGGTGGGGTGCCAGTTCGTTCTGTAGTTCATGTAGAACGCAGCTTGGGATGTTGTCTGGTCCCATGGATGCTGTGTTCTTGGCTTTGGAGAGTGTGGTTTTTACCTGTGCAGCCATGATTACAGGAACGTTGCATTCTACCGGTATAGAGATGGGCTCTTTAGGGGGTGAGAGGGGGGTAAAGTTAGCACTGAACCTATCTGCCAGGATGTTGGCAATATCAGTTGGGTCTGTATATTTAGTACCATTGTGCTGTAACTCAGAGCACATCTGAGTGTTGCCATTGAGATTATTGACATATCTATAGAATGCTTTGTGGTTGTCTTTAGAATCAGTGGCGATTTTGTTTTCATAACTAGCTTTGGAGGTTTTTATCAGGGATTGCAGCTTCTTACTGAGGCTGACCTGGGAGCTCCTCCACTCATGGGATTTTACTCTTTTTTGCAACAGTTTCTTCCTTCTGTTGTACAGTTTGTTTATAGCAGGAGACCACCAGATTGGCTTCCTTTTTTGGAGGATAGCATCTTGCTTCTGTTTGGGATAGCACGATCCATGCACTCATGTAAGTGCTTATAAAGTGCAATTGTGTAGGATTCAGTAGTCATAACTGTATTGTCCATCTGCATGGGTATCATGAAGTTCGCCACTTCTGTTTTAAGAAACATGAAGTTGGCTTTGGAGACATTTTTACCATGGTTTCCTTAATGGGGGGTGGGGCAGGATGTGGATATCTAGGGTAATTAGCTTATGGTCGGATCGGACCAATGAGGCGTTGACTTCAGGTGTGGAACACCAGTCATTCATGCTGGTAATGACTAGATCTAGAATATTGTTGCCCCTGGTGGGGGTGTGGATAAGTTGATCCATGGCATTGGAGTTTATGAATTCCAGAAAGCGTTGAGTGAAGGAGTTGGTGCATGAGTAGTTTTCCCAGTTAATGGTGGGGTAGTTGAAGTCGCCCATTATTAGGGTGTTTGTTTGAAGTTTTGCCCAGAGTTAGTTGCACTTGAATAACCTCGGCTGCATTATGTTGTGCAACTAGCCTGGAGGTGTGGGTATCCTTAATGAATATGGACACACCTCTGCCTTTGGTGTTCAGGTCCAGGTTACATGGCGAAAAAGTGTGGTATGAGTTATAGCCTGGTAGTGCAGGGGTGCTCTCTGGAGCCATGAACCAGGTATCAGTCACTGCACAGATGTTGATGTTCTCCATTTTAGGGAGTGCCTCGAGTGACTGCATTTTGAGATTTAGACTTCTAGCATTGAGTAGCATCACCCTCAGTTTTTGCTTGCCTCTTCCTGTTACGGTGGTGAATTCATCATTGGAACCTTGCCTAAAAAAGGCACTGTAGGGGCGGCAAGAACCTTAGCCAGTATCCGGAATCCCAGGGGTGACAGGTGCAGGCCATCTCTGGTAAAGCATCTTGGTCTGTCGACCATGTCATCCCAGGCAGACAGATACTGGATCCCTTTAGAATGGCACCAGAAACTTAGCCAATTGTTGAAGTCAATCATTTTGTCCTTGTACTGCGGCATCATTCTGGGTGATGGCAGAATGCTACTCAGGGCTAGGGTCATACCTGCCTGGGCTACAAGATCGGAGAGCTCTTCCATGTCTCTTTTCATGTAGTCCAGGGAGGTACATCTCAGGTCATTCACACCAACATGGACAATGACAGAGTCATATCTGTACTTGTTGTGGAGTGACCTGAGTGCATGGGTTATTTGGTGGATCCTGGCACCCGACAGGCAGCTGTCAGTAACCTTCTCCTTGTTTAGCCTGGTGAGTGGGACATCAGTGTCCCTGACTATAGAATCACCTATGACTAGTGTGTTGGGTACGTTGTTTTGCCTTATTGGCTGTGGTTGAGTGGCACACTGAGTCTGTGGGCTATGTGTCATTTGGGTTGTGTTGGGAGATGGAGGTTGCTTGCGTTTCTGCTTTGGAGGTCTCTGTTGCTTAGACAGATTATTATTGAGAGCCTCCGTGAATGTCTTTGCGTTACTATGTGTGGATTTTGATGGTGTAGATTTAGTGAGACTATGTGATGAGTGTGGTGTGGTGCAAGTGTTTACCTTCTCTTCTTGACTGTCAAGTTCAGTCTTGATTGGAGAGAGCTTTACCTCCAGTTTGGCTAGATAAGTGCATCTCTCACAGGTTGTAGTGTTGGAAGATAGGAGGAGAGGGTTGTCTGTGTACATGAGGCAATTTCTACATTGCCCCAAGATGCCCAGATTCATCAGATGGACAGGAGAGAATACTGGGAGCTGACCCTTGGACATGCCTGAATAAAAATCTATTTTCCTCTAGGTAAGTGAGGAAAGTGAGTGCAAGAGCTATTTTTCTCTAAGCAAGTGTGGAAAGTAAGTACCAAAACTGTTTTCCTTTAGGTAATGAGGAAGGTTGAATGCTGTAGTAATTAGTAGGTTATTTAGTGCTTACAAGTTCTGAACAAGTGCTGATCACGAATAAGCAAATTCAAGTGCTAAAACTAAGAATCTGTATCTGAACTAAACTAGTTATAGGAAAGGGGGAGGGGAGTGCAAATGCGGGCATTTTAATCAGAAAGGTGAGAGAGATGGAAAAACTGCCCAAACGGCCAATAACTACAATTTCTGGGCCAGAACCACTCCTTATGTGGTAGATAGGTTACCTAGTGCTTACCACTCCCACTGATAAGCTAGAAGGCTTCCCTCCAACACAGAAAGCTGGGGGGGGGGGGGCTCAGAAGCTTACATACAGTCCTGGATACAGCAAATCTGAATCTGGACTACACTAGTTACAGGAAAGGTATTTTATATATATATATATATATATATATATATATATATATATATATATATATATATATATATATATATATAGATAGATATATAGATAGATAGATATATACATATACAGAAAAGTAGCTAAACGGCAGTAAAAACAATTCAAATGCAGTGCAAGCTAGCACACTTGAGTATGTAGTAATGTTAGACCAAACAGTTTAAAAAATGCAATTCAATTAAAAATGACTACAAACAAGTGCAGAAGGAGTCTATTAGATAGAATGAGGTAAAGAGATGGGACTGGGGGGAGTGTCCCAGATCAAATCTACAGTGGGGGAAGGCAACTGCAAAAGCCTCCAAATTTAAACAACAAGACAGGAATAGGGAGGGTGGGTATGAGAAAACCAACACCTTCAGAAGAGATCTGAAAAACTATACAGTGAAGCAAAAATAACAGTGCACAACTCTAAAGTCAGCCAGCAAGGATATAAAATTAGTCAAACAACAATTACCAGTACGTAACTCTGAAGTGCCAGAAAAATATACTTAGCTCTGTATATCTCCAGATAGTTTGAAGAGCACTGTCAGGACAGAGGAAGGTTCCAGCATTGATATGCAGGTTGTTACTAAGAGGGTCTAATTTTATGCAAGTAATCCTTGAGATAGTCAGATAACACATAGGATGTAAAACCAGTTATACCAACTTAAGACACAGAGAAATAGGGGGAGGGGGGAAAAACACCTTCAGCAGAGATATGAAAAACTATACAGTGAAGCAAAAATAACAGTGCACAACTCTGAAGTCAGCCAGCAATGATATAAAATTAGTCAAACAATTACCAGTACACAGCTCTGAAGTGCCTTCTTTCAAGATTCATCTTTCAGCTATTTCTGCTTGTCTGGCCATAGACCCCCCCCACACACACACACTTTGTTAACCAGTCCCAAATCAATCAGTTTTTGAAATGGTTTTGCATATCTGTCCACCTAGAAAACCGATATCTCCTCCTTGGGATCACAATTTTGTGTTGGGAAAACACTTTCTGCAGTTGTACCAGTTCATCAGGCTGAATTCTGATTCTTAATTTGGAAAAAAAAAGTTTTATTTATTGTTCTGACCTTTTCAAGAAGAGTATCTGAGCTACAAGCTGTTATGGTGGCTCAGCCTTACCTCATTTTTCATAAGTATAGAGTATGTTTGAGAACAAATCTTTCATTTATGCCTAAAGTGGTTTCAGAGTTTACATTGAACCAAAACTATTTATTGTCTGTCTTCTTTCCAGAATCCAGAAACTAGGGAGAAAGAATATTGTATATTCTAAATGTAGATGTAGAGCTCAGATAATTTTTTGACAGAACTAGAAACGTCAGGAATTCTGATCAAAATTCATTTCCTATGAGGGTAAGACACAATCTGTGTCAAAACAGACAATTTCCAATGATTGCCTCATGCTGTTACCTTTTGTTACACCCACTATAACAACTCACTTCCAGGCAGGGTTAGGACCTATTCTGCCAGGGCCTTGGCTTCTTCTGTGTCTTTTTGGAAAGGGGTGGACCCTAGGAGTATTCTTGTGGCAGCATCTTGGTGCGGTGTACATACTTTCACAAACATTACAAACTAGATTCATTTTCCAAATTTATGTCAGGTTTTGCAAAATCTATTCCCCAGTGTCTCCTGGACACCCAGTCATCTTTTAAAGCTGTGGTAATTAACCCATACAGCTTAGGCTACTGCAGCAGTGATCTAATGATGAATATAGTACAACTGTGAAAAGCGAACTTGTCATAACAGTAAATTTTCAAACAGTTCAGTGTTGCAGTAGCTGTACTCCCTCTCTCAGTCCTCCAATTGTTATGCCATTTATTTAACCAGGGTGTTGACGTACTACAATATAACATGTGTGTGTGTGTGTGTGTGTGTGTGTGTGTGTGTGTGTGTGTGTGTGTGTATGTGTGTGTGCACATGTCTATATGTGCCTGTGTTTATGGCAAGCGTCTGAATTATCTAAATATTGACAGCAAATATATTGATGCAAAAATACCTAATGTTCAAAATATTGACAGTCAAAAACACCTAAGCACAAAATACAGATAGTCAGAAGTACCTAAACACAAAATATTGACAAAATTGAAGTTAAACCAGGGAAGAGTATATGCCCTTTCCCCCACTGTTGTGCAACCTTGGAGATAGTATATATATAATTAGCAGGGGGTGTGGGTTGCATCCTTCCGCATGATGGAGGAACATTGAATTGGGATGCAGTTAGGTTTTGTCAGTGTTTTGTACTTAAAACAATGGGTAAAAAGGTCACACAGAAAAAACAATTGGTTAAAAACACAAAAAGAAAAATCTAACAAAGCTAGACTTTCTACTGTGTGATACCTTAAACCTCTTGTATCAGAGGCAACATGGAATATATGCAAATCACCCTTTAAGGATATCAGGTGTTTCAGCTAAATGGCAATTCTCAATGTCCACAACTTTTTAAGTCTATTTATGGACAATTTCAGGCCAATAAAGCCAAACCCCACTAGCTGTGCTTTTAAATAGACTTAAAAGCAAAAGTCATGGACATTCAGTATTTTGTATTTAAGTATTTTAAACTGCTGGTGTTTTATGTTTAGGTATTTTTGACTGTTGATGTTTTTAACATTAGACATTTTTGTGTATATTTTTGCTGTCAATATTTAGGTCATTCAGGCAACTGTGTGTGTGTGTGTGTGTGTGTGTGTGTGTGTGTGTGTGTGTGTGTGTGTGTGTGTGTGCACGTGTGTGTGTGTGTGTGTGTGTGTGTGTGTGTGTGTGTGTACACATATATTTATATATATGTTTTAATGTTTATCCTTTCTCCTAGCATATTCCTCTACTCAGACCTGTAGCCTCCCTTATTCTGTGGCAAGAAAGCTCTGAAAAATCGGTACACTCAACGCTGATTTTACGTAGTTGTCCTCAAGCCCTTCAGTGGTTAGTGAGCATGGAATGTGCCTTAAACTTTTGAGCATTTCCTGGTTGTCATATGCTTGGCAAGATATAACCCGTACAGCTTGGGCTACTGCAATAGTGATCTATTCAAAGATTTCCTCTTGTGTTAAGTTCCTTTATACAACTGTACTTCCCACCCATGTCCTATGCATGTAGCTTGGCAGAACCAAGCACACATCTCCAGCCTATGGTGCTGCAGGACTTGTATTGCTCTTTTCAGTAGTTGTTGACATTGCAGTGGGCTGGACCGCTTACCTCCACCCAGGATGGTCGATCTGACTTCAGCCTCTCACTCCCACCCTTCACTCCCCATCTGCTTTGAAACTTATGGAGGATCCTACTGGGTTAACTGGATCTTTCTCTTTGAAAGAAAAAAGTAACTGGACTGAAACAAGCCACATCAGAGTCGGTTTTCACTTGGCTAAGTATAAAGCTGCCTCTGGATCTTTGCTAATGGTGGCACACATGGTTAAAGATGCAAGCCTTACCAGAGGATATAAAATCAAAACTACTGAAAGCTCCTCTGGATAAGTCCTTCCTTGATATTCTGTAATAGCTAGAGAAGAAGGGGAAAATACATGTGAAATGTAAAGTAACTACACAGTATTTTAGTCTAAAGGTACATTAGGAATTACTTTAAAAATGGTATTTTGACCACAGGTAGACCAAATAAGCAGTTTCATAACAAGAAACAATATTAAAAGTGAACCCATAGCATAAAAGTATAAAGGCTATTACTCTGGCACAGATGACCAGAGTTCAGTTGGCTTCAGAGGCACTGGAAGTTCCATAGGTGGAGGATGGAAGTGAATGGCCATTGCTGGGTCACCCATCCTGGAGAGGAGAGCCATCATTGGCTCAGTGCTGTAATCAACATACAAGCTTAGTGAGTTCCATGCTACATCAGTAGTGAACCACTTAATCATGAGACTGTGAAAGGGATCTAAGTAGCTTTTCTTAACAGCATTTCCCAAGTTTCAAAGGAACTCTTCATCCAAGCCAAGACCCTTATTTTGTAAACCTCCTAAATCAGGAAAGCAAAAATCTGAAATAGAAAATGGCAAGGAGACTCTAAAAGAATTTGGATTTTAGGGAAGCAACGTTCAAAGAAACAATGTTCAAGTACCCTTGACAAATTGCCTCTCACTTCTGCTTTCTCTGGTCTTCCTTAGAAAATTTCAGGGACCCTTTGTCTTTGCCGTCCTACATGTCAGACTATAACTGCAGAGTTTTTTAGTATAAGATATTATAGAACTCGTTGTGTACTCCAATGGCGTATTGCCATCAGACCCCAAATAATCTGATTCCTCCAATTATTTTTGACTTACTCCTTTGGGGTGGTCATAAGAACGTTACCTGTAGGTCAATGGGAAAAAGGGTTTTATTCAAGAATTTTTGGTACTCAGGAAAGCACTTGGAGACCCTTTCTGGAACTATCCACATTAAACACTTATGCAGATTCCAAAGTTCAGAATGTTGGTATTTCAAACTCTATTTACTCTTCTTTCAAGTATTTTTTTGGTCACTTTAGACCAAAAAGTTTATTATTGCCACATTCCCATTCACAAGAATCACACATCATTCTAAAGATGCTTTGTTTTTGGCTTGCTTGCATTATCAGTTTATTGCTTTGACCTTTGGACTATCGACAGCTACAAAAGTCTTTACCAAATGCCTTACTTCTGTAATAACTTACTGCAGATTTCAACACACTCACATTTTTCCTTATCTGTATGACTGCTTGATCTCATCTTCATCCAGTCAGGAAGCCTTAACAGACTTAGGGTTTGCAATGAATGTTTTCACCACCTGGGATTCATCTTGAACCTAAAAAAAAGTCAGCACTGCATTCAATTTTCACACTGGTTTTGCTGTGATGTGTTTTAGAAACTTATCTGATAACTGCCTTTCTGTCCCAGAAAAGATGCAAACATATCACCTTTACTTCCTCAGTCTTTTCCATCAAAAATATCTATTGTAAGAGCATTTCTAAGAGCTCTAGGATTCATGGCCTCTTCCATCCTAATGATTCCTCATGTCAGACTTCAGACGAAAAGATCTCTTATTTCCTCAAGTCAGTATGGGTTCAGCACTCTTGTCCTCTCTCTCTCTCTCTCACCCAATTCCAGTTCTCAAGTTTGTAAAGAAAAAAACTCATTTGGTGGGACAAGCAAGTTATATTCAATAGTCCCCTTCCCTCCTCTGAGCCCCTCTTAGACAGTGACCACAGATGTTCCAGACTTTGCTTGGGGTGCTGTTTTCCAAGGTATCTAGGTATGGGGAATGTGTGAACCACAACACAGATGCAAAAGACATAATTCTGAAAGAAATGATGGGTGTTGTCAGTGCTGTGAAATCTATAAATTAACTATAGTCTCTAGGCATGTCACTAGTGGTGATAGACAACACCACTGTAATGTTGTACATAAACAGAGCCAAACAAGGTCTCATCCCCATTGCAAACTGACCATGATTGCCTGGGAGTTAACTATTCAGCACAATTTATTCCTTCAGGTACTTACATCCCTTCAGAACAGAATACAGTAGCAGACTCACAGAACAGATCCAGGGCAGACTCTCATCCATACTGTACCAAGAGGTATTAGTACCAGTGGGGAATACCTTAGATAAGTCTGTTTGTCCTAGCCTTAACCAACCTCAAGGGCAATACATAATTGTGTCCAGAGCTCACTGTAAATGAAGCCACCTATTCTGAGCCAGAAGATGTAGCAAACCTAATGGCTGATGACTTCACCTTCAGCTTTACCCCTCTCTCCCCATCAACCTTCCCTCAGGAAATACCATCAAGTATAACTCCTCCTGCTAACACTAGGGAACAGGTCCTTGATGCTTTTTTTAAGACCAAGAACACTGGATCAGTGGGCCGAGGCAATATCCCAGCATGCCTTCTAAATAGCATGAAACACAACCTATTAGGCCCTCTAAAATTGGGGTCTACTTTAATTAACCGAAAGCTGATTCCAGCGAATGCAAATCCATTGACACATATGCATCGAACCGCAAAATAATCAAACTCTCAAAACTGCGAAGTTACCACAAAATTCGAAATGTGGAAGTGCTTTGGTTGGCCCATCTGAGCTACAGATCCGTAAGGTAAGTGTGCGATAGTTACGGACATTAGGGTTAGGATTAGGGTGCGGGTTAAGGTAAGTGCATAGATAGGTAATGTAATATGGGTAATGTATTTAACATTTAGTGTAGGGTTTGAGGTAGGGGTTTGTTTAGTGTATGTATGTGGTTTATTTATTTTGTTTGGGTATAGCTCCGTAGGGTAAGTGTGCAGTAGTTACGGACCTTAGGGTTAGGGAGGGGTTAAGGAGAGTGCATAGATAGTGGTGTATGTGGGGTTTAGTGTAGGGTTAGAAGTAAGGTTTTGGTTGGTGTATGTTTGTGGTTTATTTATTTTGTTTGGATGGGTAGTGTGTTTCGGGTGGTGGGTTTGGCCGAGTATGACAAATCGGTATTTTGAGTTTCACAGTTTTGTGAGTTTGCTTATTTTGCGGTTCGATGTATATGTGTCGATGGATTTGCATTCGCTGGAATCAGCTTTTGGTTAATTAAAGTAGACCCCTGAAATTGTTGTGTAACTGTAGCCTCCAAACAGGAACTATACCTCATGAATGGAAAACAGCAACAGTTGTTCCTCTACAGAAAGGTGGTCCATCTACAGACCCATAAGTCTCACTCATCTCATATGTAAAGCCATGGAAAGAATTATTTTGGAAATGATCAGTAATGACATTGAAAACCCTTAGACACTGGACTCAACCCAATTTGGTTGCATCACCAAAGCAATGTATGAGGGCTAAATTGTTCATACTTCCTACCTTGCCCTGGCCAAGGCATTTGACAAAATACCTCCCTCAGCCATTGCTGACAAACCTAAGAGGTTGCTTACAAACCCTTATGTGCAATGGATAGCCAATTGGCTCACAGATAGGGCCAAGGAAGTTAGAATCAGGGAGTTTACCTCTGCAAAGAGGCTGGTTGCAAGTGGAGTACCTTAGGGATCAGTCCTGGGATCGTTCCTTTTTTGGTATTTACTTCTCTGAAGTCAAGGCTAATGTAAGTGGCCTCTAGCTGACTAAATATGTGATGCTTAGGAGTTGTCATTGAATTGCCCACAGGCACAAATGTTCTTTAGGAAGGGCTGACACAAACAGATAACTAGTGTCAGAGCCATGGCCTAAAACAAAATGCCAAGGAATGTATAATAATGTCCTTCAGGAAGCCATTCACCCCTTGTAACTATCATGTTGGCAACACACCCCTAAGAGTTGACCCAGTAGTCAGGGACTTGAGGACACACAGACAGTAATCTAGCCATTGACCATCACATGTCTGTAGTAGTGAGGAAATCATTCTATATTAAGCAATTTATAAACAGAGGGTATGGCATCTAGGTCCAAGGAAGTCATTGTTCCACTACATTTGTCATTCATCAGACCTATCATTGAGTATAGTGCCCCTTTGATATGTACCTAACCAAGCATATCCAACAACTGGAAAGTCCACAAAGGTTCCTCACTAAAAGAATACAGGGCGTAATCCTATGCAGACCAACTCAAGGCCCTATCCCTGTAGTCATTTAGGCTGTTTAGGGGCAATCTATGCCTGGCATACAAGGCATTATCAAATCTCACTCAGATAGACTTCTGCATATCCACAAAACAAACAGCACATGAATAACCCATTCTAAAGACTTAAACCTTGCCTGTGATATAAATAGGACCTGCTGGAGATGCAGGTGTGTATCCAAGAGACTACCCCTTTTCTCAAACAAGCTCCCCATCCATGTGAAGCAGAGTTCCTCCCTGACTCAATTCATGTGTAACTTGGACAAGTGGATGGGGACAGGCGATTCATCCCTGGTTTGGCACCTATGTCTCTAATGGACACAGGCAGCCTGTAAATGGTTTGTCTCCCAGCCCCCTGCCTGTAAATGTTTCACCTCCAAAACCCCTGCTTCCACTTATCAAGGGTACCAGAACTTGTAAGATGTTTGGGATGCATGGATAGGCTTAAAAAGGCCCTTGTGGTTGTTGACCTAGTAAACCTCTGTGAACCTATACAGTTATGCCCCAGGACATCTTGCAAAGAGACCCAGAGGACAGATACATTTTCATTTCCCTGGACAGTTAGTGCAGTGGGTTAATGCTGCAGTTTCCTGTGGCAAGGGTACAGGGTTTGCCTCCTTTCAGAAAAAAACAACTAAAGAAATTTTTTGCTTCAGGACTCCTTGGAAGACAGATGTTTTTTCTCATTCCTGTGGAAGTTAATGCTCCTCTATGCCTTTCCACTGATTGGGATCTTTAGAAGAACTCTGGTAAAGGACTGTCCAAAAAGTGTGATGGTGACTCCCTTTTGGCCAAGGCAGCAGTAGTTTTGCCCTCTGTTCAATGTGACCAAGGGCAGTTACAGCAAACATTCCCACAATGAGGATTTACTCACACAAGATGGTAAATTTGATACATTCCAGTCTAGAAACTCTTCAGCTAACTGCCTGGATGATTGAATTTTGATAACTTTCAGACACCTTTTTACTGAGGACATGCAACAAACACCAAAGGAGGCGAAAATGTCTGCTACTAGAAAATCATGTATGTGTAAGTGGAAAAGATTTTTTAGTTGGTACCATTCAAAGAGCTAGGATCCCTTTCAAGCCTTAGTGCCTCTGGTTAATGATTATTTGTGAGAGTTACCATTTTCTGTACTCTTCTGTTTAGGTACATTTGTCAGACATTTCTGCTTGTCTGTCCTTAGATGCCATCTGTTCTAACAATCATCAAGTTAAACAGGTTTTGAAAGAGGTCTTACAAACTCACCATTGAAGGAGACAGGTGGCTGTTCCTTGGGATCTCAATTTTGTGCTTGAGAAGCTTACTCTGTCACCATTCAAACAACGTCATGAGGCTGATTTGAGGTTTTTAACATGGAAGACTTTTTTTTTTACTTATTGCTCTGACATCTATTAAATGAGTATCTGATTTGCAAGCACTAATAGTAAGTCAACCTTTCCTCGTTTTTCGCACAGGTAGGTTTTCTTTGTGCCTGAAATGGTTTTAGAGTTGATGTTAAGCCAGGCTGTTAATCTCCCAGTCTTCTTTTCTGAACCAAAACAACAAGTGAGAGAGGATTCTTCACTTTCTGGATATACACAGGCAGCTCAAGTACTACCTAGGCAGATTTTGATCTTTCAGGGCAGCTCACCGTCTGTTTCTCTGTTATGAAGGTAAGAGGAAAGGACAACCACTGACCAAGTTGACTATTTCTAGATGCTTGCCTCATGCAATTACTTTTTATTATGCTCACCACAACAAGCTACTGCCTGGCAGGATTACAGCTCATTCAATAAAGGCATTGGCTTCTTTGATGGCTTTCAGGAAAGGGGTGTTCTCTAGAAGTATTCTTGAGGCAGCAGATTGGTCCCCTATGCATGCCTTTACAAAGCATTATAAACTGTTTTCATGTTCCAGATCCATAACAGCCTTTGCTGTGACCATTCTCCAAGGGCTGCTGGAGGCTTGGGTATTGGTCTCTTCTCTATTTCCTGAGTCCTCTCTAAGCTATTGTAATCTACCCACATAGCTTAGGATACTGCATTGGTTATTCCTGTATGAGCATAGTACATCTGTGTAAGTAAGCTTATTGTAATTGTAAATCTTATATTTTGAAGTAGAAGAGATTTTCTTCTTGGTGGCCCCCTCCCAGAAAAAAAAAAAGACTGGATTCCTGTCTAGCAGGGATATTTATCTTCCATATCTGTGTGAGCTGCTCACTTCTGGCATGGCATGTACGTCTACTAAGGTACATTTGCAGCCATCCCAGATTGTTTACCTATGAATCCACCTCTTCCTTCACACTTTGAGATGAACCAGTTCTTAAAATGCAGATCAGCCCCCACCCCCTTGAAAATCTCTTCCTCCTCCATGGGACCTGAATTATCTACATGGGAAATATACTCTACCACTTTTTTAACATTGCTTCTTCTCCTTCCTTTAAATATTGTATGTAGAAAACAATTGTTCTCTTAGCCTTAACCTCTACAAGGAGAGTTTCTAAGTTGTAAGTCCTTATGTCTGTTCCTCCCTTTCTAGTTTTCCACAAAAACAGGGTATCCCTAACTAAAAAAACTGTCCTTAGTGCCTATGTTGGTTACTGAAATATCTTAGTCAGTCCATTCGCCTTCCTTCATTGTTTTTTTTACTAATTCTCAAAATAAGGGAGAAAGGATGCTTAATTTTCTAGATGTACAAAGATAATTAAGATTTTTACTTGACCAATATTAAAGAAATCAGAACATCTTTTCAATTTTTTTTTCCTTTCAAGGTTAAAAAAAACAGGATCTTGTAGTATCCAAGCAGTTTCCATTTAACTTTCTCTTGTCTTTTATTTTTGTTACTTTTGCCATGAAAAATCCCTCATAGAACATTTTAAAGCACAATCTACAAGGGCTCTACCCTTTTCAGGGAATTTCTTCAAAGGGCTTGACTTCTGACCTTAGAGGTAACTACTTGATCTTCCAGTCACACCTTTACGAAACATTACAAAATTGATGTATTTTCTAAAGCCAGGACAGGGTTTTGCCAGAACCTTGCTTCAAGAGTTACAAGACTTTAGATTTGTCTCTTCCTATCCTGCTCTACCTAAAAGCTTTGGGAATCACTAGTCAACATTACAGCAACAGCAATCTAGTACATAGTACATAGTTGTATGAACGCACGTATGAACACACACACACATAGACACACACACAACACACACACGCGCACACGTACACGTACACGCACGCACACACGCACGCAAACACGCACACACCCACACTCCATCTCCCATTTTCTCTTCCTTTTTTTCCCCTTTAGGCTGAGGTGGAACCCGTGTTTGCCTGTCCTCTCTCTATATTTTATATTAATGAGTCTATCCCCTTTATAGCTAGTCTCTGTATCTCTCTGGGGCAAGAAAGCTCTAAGGATTTTGTGCTTGTATCTCCCTAAAATACCAGCACGTAATCTTGCCTCAGATCATACGTATGGCGTGTGAGTAAGGAGTGTCTAAGCTCTGATATACTGCCAGACATACAGTGTTCTTGGCAGGAGACGTGCCATCTATCAGCATTACTGCAACAGTGATGTAGTGAAACATCTGCTGTTATGGTAAGTACCTACACAACTCTGTTTTCTAGTTATTCAAGGGATTTAAAATATACTAATGGGGTGGAAGGCCATCACTTTTATTTTCATTAATTTATGCAACAAATAATTTTTTTCAACAATTTTCTGGTTTAACTTTACATCATTTGATCAACAGAATGCTATATAAAAAATTCTGTCCAGTGTATAGATATGGGCTACTCTCTGTCACATTTACTGTCACACTGACCCTCCCAAAAAGATAGTACAGTTGTTAAGTGCGAACATACATAACAGTAGATGTACTAAAAGTGATCATTGTGACAGCAAAATTCCATTCACCATTCCACGTTTCCTTTTGTTGGATTCCTATTTTCTGCCATTGCTTACAAAACATAAGAAATTATCTTTATAACTAATGTTAGTATAGCTTTTGGAAATAACTTCTTTAGCAATGGCATTTTTGAATACATGCAATTTTTTTCTTTTTTTAATGTTATGATATTCAGCTTGGTCTTCCCATCATGACTGATTCTATTCTATATTTACTTACTTTTAAATGGAAAACCAAAGTGGCATTGATGATGCCTGAAAACTTGATCAGCCTTTGGATTCAATGTGTTGTCCTTTTCATCATAAAGGAGAAGTTTGTATGATCTCCAGAGCTGCATAATATAATTCTGTCATAAAGTCTCTTACAGCCAATATTTTGTCTGATGTAGTTCTTTTTTGCAACAAAATTATTATTAAAGTAAAAACTCATTACACACTCTGTTGACACTAACATTGCATAGCCGTATTCGCAATGATGCCTTTGTCTGCAAGTAGAGCTTATTTTAATAATATTTTACTGATGGTGCATTAGATACACCCCAGATTTTTCTGCATTATAAGGGAGCAGTGTGACCACTGTGTTATTTTTAGGCATTTTTATTTTGACTGTGGATACAGTAATAGAGAAAGAAAAAGATGCTTGGCTCTCCATTAAAGTGTGTTTTATTACACATTGGATGTGTTATACTGGGCTGCTTCTTAAAATTGTAATATTTAGACAGAGTTGTGGTTGTACACTTAAGCTGACATTTTCTCATTGTTTGCTGTGATTACATGCACACTTTTTTTACACAGTCCAGGCACAGATATTTTCCTCTCACAAGCACTTCTCCATGCAGGAAACACTGGGTTGAAGAAGTGAAGAGAGCTTGAAGTAATGTGGTACGTATGAAAGAGCCACTTGCCACCCATTTTTTTACTGAATGAGAAGTGTGAGGCCCACATTAGTTCCTGGCAGGGCAGACACCACTAGTTTTACAAATTCTGGCTGGGAACAGACATACATATGTAAGTGAACCCAATGTATGCTTACTGTTATAGTGACCTCTCCTCTATCTACTGTTACAGTATGCATGATTGCACACAGCTTTGTTTCTCCATCATTCCCTTGTTCTCTCTTTTAGTCATATCTTTTCTTGCCTCCTGTATCAGCTACCTTCTTATTGTTAATTTATGTGCGTCTGTTTCCAGCCTAGTTATTCTGTGTCTTGTTCATTTTGAATAATGCACATTTTCTGTGACAGGGCTAGCCACCAGATATGGACATTGGTTCTAGCTGATGGTCATTGTTGATGTGACACCCCACCCCCATGTAGCAAATAGGAAAAGAGGATCAATGCCAATCCAATTTCTTCTGTGCTGATATTTTGCTGTGTATATTTGTTGACCCATTTCCATCCTCGTTGTTTACTTTCCTTTAGCTCCAGCCATGGTGTCATTTTTGAGGGGACATGATGCATTGTATTTTCCTTTCTTTAATTTGTACTTCTCTTAGTATATTCTGCATATCAGATCTAATGAGGAATCCAGTCAAGTCTGCTTGCTGTATCCTTCCTCCCACTGTTGCATTTGTGCTTGTTTCAACCCTTTATGGATCTCTCTCCATAATATCTGTCCAGTGCCCTTTGTCCTTTTCCTTGCTGTTGCCTCTGCATATGTTTTGCTATTCTTTCTCAAACCTCCTCTCCATTTTCTCATCCACCATAGTGTTGAAGTCCACCCTCACAATAACTGGTACCTGGCTTTTCTTTCAATCCTCTAATCCTTAAATAAAACTCTAAAAACTCTTCCAATACAGATGACGTGTTGTGTCTCCTCCAGTCATTGTCTCAGTTTAACAGTTATTAGATATTTCTTGGACTAGACTGCCACTCCTCTGACCTGGCCTTTCACAGCCTGGCTCCAGGTAGTCCCTTGAGATTAGTTTGGATCCTTTCTAGTTTGTAATTTAATATAATCATCACTATGCCACCTCCGCTCCAGAAGTTTCCTCACTGTCCTTTTCTTTTTAATAGGATTTATTATTCCTACCGCACTCCAAGTAATTGTTATTGACCCCATATCTATTCTCTGCACTCCATTCTCACTGCTTCTGTCTGTTAAAGTACTTTCACCCATACCCTAAGCAAAATAGTGCCCTTTCACTACCCCCTCCCCATCCCCTCTCTTTCCTTCTGTTTGCATTCCATACCTATATTCCTTTCGCTATTGTTCTTAAAGTATTTCCCTTTCTCTCCTTACCCTTTAGTTATGTTTTTAACCTGTTCTTCTGTGCTCCTGCTCTCTGCCACCCTCCATCTTTTTGTTCTTACCTTTTTAAGTAAAAAAGTAGCTGTCAGTCCTCCTTTTCACGAGTAGAGCATCTGCTTGTCTTTCACATTAGTCACATTTTCTTGCATTCTTTAGATGACATTCTTGAACATTGTTTCTGCCTGCAATGCATCTTGTGTATTATTTCTGCCCCTTTTTTCTGTGTTCACATCTCTTTCCTTTCATACATTTGCAATGTCACATAAAAGTTGTATGTATGCACTTGTGTGGCCATTCTGTCATCTTTATGCAAGTGTCACTTGTTCAGGTTCATTTTTTTCTGTTCAGTCCTTGGTACTGACTCAACCTATATTTCCAATGTGATCATTTTGTTCTTTTTTGGTTCATTGTAGCTGTGGTTTTGCTGTTGTCCTGTGGTTTTGCTGTTGTCCTGTGGTTTTGCTGTTGTCCTGTGGTTTTGCTGTTGTTCCTTTGGTTTTGCTGTTGATCCTGTGGTTTTGCTGTTATCCTGTGGTTTTGCTGTTGTTCCTATGGTTTTGCTGTTGATCCTGTGGTTTTGCTGTTCTGTGGTTTTGCTGTTGTTTCCTTTCCCTGCACTTCTTGTCTTACTCTCACTATTATTTTTCCTGCCATTTTCCTTCTCATTTTACCAGCAGCTGTTTGCGTTCACTACTAAAGCTGCTGCTGCTTCTTAGCAGCATCTCTGAATTCTCTTTTGCTGTCTGGCATTTCTCCTGCACTTCGAATGTTCCCTTCTTTCTTTTGCATCTCTCCTCATTTCTAGCTTGCTGTCATATTAGTCTTGACTAGTCGTCTGTCTTCACGCATCCATTTAGCCTGTTCCCCCTCCTTGACTTCACAATAAGCTTTACCTCTAGTTGCTTGTTTCTTTCTGATTGGTCTGTTGCTTCCATCTCTCTTATTTTCTGATTGGCTAATCATTTATTCTCCTCTGGATCGCTTTATTTATTTTTGATTGGTTGATGTGGTGACAGTACTTTAGTTGCTGTTTATTTTCTGTCAGTCCCTATTTTTTTTCACAATGGATTTCTTAGCAGCTGCTTTCCATCCCTGATCCTTCAGTTCCTACCTGTGAATGTATGGGCATTTCACTGAGGGATAATAAAACCTACATCCTTTGCACTATAAGGTTAGAGGGGTATGGAATGTCAGGCCCACCTAGACCCCTCTGGCTTTCAGATTAGTTCGTACAGTATCAGTGTGGCCACAGCCTTATTTTAATTATGTCTGACAAGACGATGATTTATCCTTTAATGTTATCAAAAATCCATCTGTGGAGTTTGCATAAAATGTGTCTTGGCTGCCCTTTGATCCTGTTTCCTTTCAAATTAGTGTATCATGTTAATTTTTAGTCCAGATTCTTGGGATAACATTGAAATAAAACTACTCTCATTTCTTCTTGTTTTATGGATTCAAGTATATCTCCCGCCTGCTTTTCCTACTTTTTCCATTTGCTCTATTAATGTACCTCCATCTTTGTCTAGCAAACTTTACATCTCAAAACAGGTTGCAAGATGTCCTTGCATACCTCTCATTTTCCTGTTCACTTCTTTAATTATGCCTTTTACTGTTATGATTTGTTGCCACTTGGACCACTGTTATTGTATGGTTACAGTGCATGCATCAGCTATTTCTGCCCATCTTGACCTTTTGGAGGGGAGGATTGTGAGCCAACACTTTTTCAATGAAATACTGCATCTCCACTCACATTTGAAGACCCCCTTCCAGCCATGGAGTTTAAACTTCATAACTGATGGACTGTTTATCCTCTGTTCACACCCATTGGGTTTGGCAGTGCTGAAATTAATGCCTTGGAAAATGCCTTTACAGCTGACAATGGTTCTTCTTGAAAGATCTTGGAGCATCAAGCTCTCATGTAGAGAACAAAATCTGGCCCTTCTCAAAGATGTGATGACCTTTTAGACCAGTCCATATTTTCTACCAAAAGTGGCTTCTAAATTGTCTGTGAAAAAAGCCATTCATCATCTTGTTTTCTTTCCTAGTGCAGAAATCTGAAGAAAAATAAACCTTTACTCCTAGGATGTGTGCACCATGCTCAGTTTGTTTCCTTTCCTTT